>NW_021963070.1:0-244856 GCF_901765095.1 Microcaecilia unicolor | reverse complement strand
GGCTGGGAGGACATAAGAGAAGTGGAAGGACAGTGGTCCAGGCTAAAAAGTAATAAACAGGGCCACAGACCTTTATGTAAGGAGGGTAAATAAAAGCAAGAGAAAAAGGAAACCGATATGGTTTTCAAGCAAGTGGCTGAGAAATAAAGGCTAAAGAGTTAGCGTTCCAGAAATACAAAAATCTCAAGTAGAGGAACACGGGGAGGAATACCGGATGAAACTGAAAGAAGCCAAGAGAGAGGTACGTCTGGCGAAGGCGCAAGCGGAAGAACAAATGGCTAGAAATGTACGGAGGGGAGACAAAATCTTCTTCAGGTATATTAGTGAAAGAGAGAAGACTAAAAAGGGGATTGTGAGACTACAGCAAAACGCTATGTAGAAAATGATGAAGAAAAAGCCAATTTGCTAAATAGATACTTTTGTTCTGTTTTTACTGAAGAAAATCCTGGGGAAGGACCGAGAGGGACTGGCAAAAGTACACCTGAAAACGAAGTGGATAGAGCACCGTTCACGGAAGAGAGTGTATATGAACAACTTGGAAAGCTAAAGGTGGACAAAGCCATGGGGCCGGACAGGATCCACCCCAGAATACTGAGGGAGCTCAGAGAGGTTCTGGCGGGTCCTCTTAAAGATTTGTTTAATAAATCCTTGGAGACGGGAGAGGTTCCGAGGGATTGGAGAATGGCGGAGGTGGTCCCTCTTCACAAAAGTGGGGATAGGAAGAAGCTGGAAACTACGGCCGGTAAGCCTCACTTCGGTTATTGGAAAAGTAATGGAAGCCATGCTGAAGGAAAGGATAGTGAATTTCCTGGAAGCCATAAGTGCAAGATCCGAGAACATGGTTTCACCAAAGGGAAGTCGTGCCAAACGAATCTCATTGAATTCTTTTTGACGGGGGAGAGAGAATTAAATCAAGGAGTGCTATGGACGTCATCTACTTAGATTTCAGCAAGGCTTTTGACACGGTTCCCCACAGGAGGCTCTTGAATAAACTAGAAGGGCTGAAGATAGGACCGAAGTGGTGAACTGGATTAGGAACTGGTTGACGGGCAGACGCCAAGGGTGGTAGTGAATGGAGTTCGCTCGGAGGAGGGAAAGGTGAGTAGTGGAGTGCCTCAGGGATCGGTGCTGGGGCCCATTCTGTTCAATATATTTGTGAGTGACATTGCCAAAGGGTTACAAGGTAAAGTTTGCCTTTTTGCGGATGACACCAAGATTTGCAACAGAGTGGACACCCCGGAGGGAGTGGAAAACATGAAAAAAGATCTGAAGAAGCTGGAACAATGGTCTAACGTTTGGCAATTAAAATTCAATGCGAAGAGAATGCAAAGTGATGCACTTAGGGAGTAGAAATCCAAGGGAGGCGTATGTGTTAGGGGGGAAAGCCTGATAGTCACGGACGGGGAGAGGGATCTTGGGGGATAGTATCTGAGGACCTAAAGCCTATGAAACAGTGCAACAAGGCAGTGGCCGTAGCGAGAAGGTTGCTAGGCTGTATAGAGAGAGGTGTGACCAGCAGAAAAAAGGAGGTTTTAATGCCCTGTATAAGACGTTGGTGAGGCCCCACCTGGAGTATTGTGTTCAGTTTTGGAGGCCATACCTTGCGAAGGATGTTAAAAAAATGGAAGCGGTACAAAGAAAAGCTAAAAAGGATGGTATGGGAGTTGCATTCCAAGACGTATGAAGAGAGACTTGCTGACCTGAACATGTATACTCTGGAGGAAAGGAGGAACAGGGGTGATATGATACAGACGTTCAAATATTTGAAAGGTATTAATCCGCAAACGAATCTTTCCGGAGAGGGGAAGGCGGTAGTACGAGAGACATGAAATGAGATTGAAGGGGGGCAGACTCAGGAAAGATGTCAGGAAGTATTTCTTCACGGAGAGGGTGGTGAACGCTTGGAATGCCCTCCCGCGGGAGGTGGTGGAGATGAAAACGGTAACAGAATTCAAGCATGCGTGGGACAGGCATAAAGGAATCCTGTGCAGAAGGAATGGATCCACAGAAGCTTAGCTGAAATTGGGTGGCGGGGGGAAGAGGGGTTGGTGGTTGAGAGGCTAGGATGGGGGAGGGCAGACTTATACGGGGTCTGTGCCAGAGCCGGTGATGGGAGGCGGGACTGGTGGTTGGGAGGCGGGAAATACTGCTGCACAGACTTATATGGTCTGTGCCCTGAAAAAGACAGGTACAAATCAAGGTAAGGTATACACATGAGTTTATCGTGGGTAGACTAGATGGACCGTGCAGGTCTTTTTCTGCCGTCATCTACTATGTTACTATGTTACTATAGCGTCACTAGACGTAGGCAGCACTGTACACTAACCACATATGAGACAGCCGCTGCTCAACTACTACTAATTTCATAGAGTAACTAGACATACAGTGGGGGAAATAAGTATTTGATCCCTTGCTGATTTTGTAAGTTTGCCCACTGACAAAGACATGAGCAGCCCATAATTGAAGGGTAGGTTATTGGTAACAGTGAGAGATAGCACATCACAAATTAAATCCGGAAAATCACATTGTGGAAAGTATATGAATTTATTTGCATTCTGCAGAGGGAATAAGTATTTGATCCCCCACCAACCAGTAAGAGATCTGGCCCCTACAGACCAGGTAGATGCTCCAAATCAACTCGTTACCTGCATGACAGACAGCTGTCGGCAATGGTCACCTGTATGAAAGACACCTGTCCACAGACTCAGTGAATCAGTCAGACTCTAACCTCTACAAAATGGCCAAGAGCAAGGAGCTGTCTAAGGATGTCAGGGACAAGATCATACACCTGCACAAGGCTGGAATGGGCTACAAAACCATCAGTAAGACGCTGGGCGAGAAGGAGACAACTGTTGGTGCCATAGTAAGAAAATGGAAGAAGTACAAAATGACTGTCAATCGACAAAGATCTGGGGCTCCACGCAAAATCTCACCTCGTGGGGTATCCTTGATCATGAGGAAGGTTAGATATCAGCCTACAACTACAAGGGGGGAACTTGTCAATGATCTCAAGGCAGCTGGGACCACTGTCACCAAAACCATTGGTAACACATTACGACATAACGGATTGCAATCCTGCAGTGCCCGCAAGGTCCCCCTGCTCCGGAAGGCACATGTGACGGCCCGTCTGAAGTTTGCCAGTGAACACCTGGATGATGCCGAGAGTGATTGGGAGAAGGTGCTGTGGTCAGATGAGACAAAAATTGAGCTCTTTGGCATGAACTCAACTCACCGTGTTTGGAGGAAGAGAAATGCTGCCTATGACCCAAAGAACACCGTCCCCACTGTCAAGCATGGAGGTGGAAATGTTATGTTTTGGGGGTTTTCTCTGCTAAGGGCACAGGACTACTTCACCGCATCAATGGGAGAATGGATGGGGCCATGTACCGTAATTCTGAGTGACAACCTCCTTCCCTCCGCCAGGGCCTTAAAAATGGGTCGTGGCTGGGTCTTCCAGCACGACAATGACCCAAAACATACAGCCAAGGCAACAAAGGAGTGGCTCAGGAAGAAGCACATTAGGGTCATGGAGTGGCCTAGCCAGTCACCAGACCTTAATCCCATTGAAAACTTATGGAGGGAGCTGAAGATGCGAGTTGCCAAGCGACAGCCCAGAACTCTTAATGATTTAGAGATGATCTGCAAAGAGGAGTGGACCAAAATTCCTCCTGACATGTGTGCAAACCTCATCATCAACTACAGAAGACGTCTGACCGCTGTGCTTGCCAACAAGGGTTTTGCCACCAAGTATTAGGTCTTGTTTGCCAGAGGGATTAAATACTTATTTCCCTCTGCAGAATGCAAATAATTCATATACTTTCCACAATGTGATTTTCCGGATTTAATTTGTGATGTGCTATCTCTCACTGTTACCAATAACCTACCCTTCAATTATGGGCTGCTCATGTCTTTGTCAGTGGGCAAACTTACAAAATCAGCAAGGGATCAAATACTTATTTCCCCCACTGTACATAATGCTGTACATTAAACACATAAGACAGTGCCTGCTCTACTACTACTAATCATTTCAATAGCACTACTAGATGTATGCAGCGCTGTTTAGTAAACATGTAAGAGACAATTCCTGCTCTACTTTATTTATTTGCTGCATTTGTATCCCACATTTTCCCACCTATTTGCAGGCTCAATGTGGCTTACAATGTTCCTTCATGGCAATTGCCACTCCAGAGTAAAAGGTACAATTGTCATTTCATAGTGTACATGGATGACATGATAGATCAACATTTCAGAATGGAAGATACAATTGGTATTATATTAAGAATATAGAAGGCATAGTAGATTATACAGACAAGATAGTCGAACGTTTATCAGAGTAAAGATGTAGTTGGTATTGTGTAAAGAGATAGGCAATAAGGCATAGGAGAAAACATTCAGCATTTCAAGTAGGTGATGGTGTATTTCAGTTCCTTTTATGGGTCCTTGTGGTATGCCTTGTTGAAGAGGTAAGTCTTCAGTGATTTACGAAAGTTGATTAGGTTGTGAATTATTTTCATGTCTTTTGGTAAAGCATTCCACAACTGCGTACTCATATAGGCGAAGCTGGACGCATGTGTAGTTTGTATTTTATTTTTGTAGTTGGGGAAGTGGAGATTTAGAAATGTGCGTGCTGATCTTTTAGCATGTCTGGGTGGCAAGTCAATTAGGTCTGTCATGTAGGCCGGAGCATCTCCGTGAATGATTTTCTGAGTCAGAGTGCAGACCTTGAACGAAGCCAGTGTAGCTTTTCTCTTAGGGGTTTAGCACTTTCATATTTGTTTTGCCAAATATGAGTCTGGCAGCTGTGTTTTGAGCCATTTGAAGTTTCTTGATGCGTTGCTCTTTACAGCCTATATAAAGTGAGTTGCAGTAGTCAAGATGACTTAGCACGATTGATTGTATCAAATTACGAAAAATGTTCTGGGCAAGAAAGGTCTTACTCTTTTTAGTTTCCACATAGAATGGAACATTTTCTTTGTTGTATTTTTTACATGGTTTCAAGTGTAAGATTTCAGTCAAAGGTAACTCCAAGAATTTTCAGGGTGTCTGATACGGGAAGGGAGAAGTTTGGTGTGGTTATGGAGGTGAATTTGTTTGTGTTATATTGAGATGTGAGTATAAGACATTGTGTTTTTCTGCGTTAAGTTGTAATTGAAATGCATCCGCCCAGGAATGCATGATTTGGAAGCTGTGGTTGATGACATTGGTGATTTCCTTTAAGTCTTGTTTGAACGGTATGTAAATCGTGGGGTTCAGGTCTTGGTCAGATAGCGATTTGGCCAGGGTATCATCATAAGTACATAAGCATGCCACGCTGGGAAAAGACCAAAGGTCCATCAAGCGCAGCACTCTGTCTCCGACAGCAGCCAATCCAGGCCCCAAGAACCTGGCAAAACCCCCAAATTTAATAACGATCAATTGACTTTCCTTCAGGAATCTGTCCAGACCCCCTTTATACTCAGCAAGGCCAGCTGCCATCACTACCTTCTCCGGCAATGAGTTCCAGAGTCTAACTATGCGCTGTGTAAAGAAAAACTTTCTCCGATTTGTTTTAAACCTACCACATTCTAATTTCATCTTCTGTCCCCTGGTTCTATTATTGTTAGAAAGCGTAAACAAAAGAGGGTCGGCGATAGTGGAGATCCTTGTGGCACTCCGCATTCAGGTGACCATGAAGCTGACGTTGTCGAGTTAGATATCACTTGGTATGTTCTTGTGGTTAGAAATCCTCTGAACCAGTTAAGAACGTTGCCTCCAACTCCAAGTATTCAATAATGTTTAATAGTATATATATATATATATATTTTTTTTTTTTATACCCTGCACTTTCCCACTCATGGCAGGCTCAATGCGGCTTAGGTACTTAAGTGACTGTGCCTGCAATGGGAATCAAACCCAGTTCCCCAGGACCAAAAGTCCACCACTCTAACCATGTAGATGCACTGGACATGTTGAATTGTAGTAATAGTATGTTGTTTCCTGTTGCAATTATTTGTTTAAATTTGGCTAAAAGAGTGGTTACAACTACTACTAATCATTTCAATAGCTCTACTAGACGTATGCAGCGCTGTTCACTAAACATGTAAGAGACAGTCCCTGCTCTACTACTACTACTTATCATTTCTAAAGCGCTACTAGACTTACGCAGCGCTGTACACTTGAATATGAAGAGACAGTCCATGTTCGACAGAGCTTACAATCTAATTAGGACAAACAGGACAAACAAGAGATAAGGGAATATTAAGGTGAGGATGAAAAATAAGGGTTCTGAACAAGTAAATAAGGGTTAGGAGTTAAAAGCAGCATCAAAAAGGTGGGCTTTTAGCTTAGATTTGAAGACGGCCAGAGATGGAGCTTGACCTACTGGCTCAGGATGTCTATTCCAGGCATATGGTGCAGCAAGGTAAAAGGAACGGAGTCTGAAGTTACCAGTGGAGGAGAAGGGTGCAGATAAGAGATTTACCCAGTGAATGGAGTTCCCGGGAAGGAATGTAGGGAGAGATGAGAGTGGAAAGGTACTGAGGAGCTGCAGAGTGAATGCACTTATAGGTCAATAAGAGGAGTTTGAACTGTATGCGGAAACAGATAGGAAGCCAGTGAAGTGACTTGAGGAGAGGGCTAATATGAGTATAATGACACTGGCGGAATATTGGTCGTGCAGCAGAATTTTGAACAGATTGAAGAGGAGAGAGATGGCTAAGTAGGAGACCTGTGAGAAGCAAGTTGCAATAATCTAAGCGAGAGGTGATGAGTGTGGATGAGGGTTCTGGTAGTGTGCTCAGAAAGGAAAGGGTGAATTTTGCTGATATTATAAAGAAAGAAACGAAAGGTTTTAGCAGTCTGCTGAATATGTTCAGAGAAGGAGAGGGAGGAGTCGAAGATGACCCCAAGGTAACGAGCTGATGAGACAGGAAGGATGAGAGTGTTATCTACAGAAATAGAGAATGGGGGAGGAAGAGAGGTTGGTTTAGGGGGAAAGATGAGAAGCTCAGTCTTGGTCATGCTTAGTTTCAGATGGCGCTGAGACATCCAGGCAGCAATGTCAGACAGGCAGGCTGATACTTTGGCCTGGATTTCGGCTGAGATTTCTGGTGTGGAGAGGTAGATCTGGGAGTCATCAGCGTAAAGATGATACTGAAAACCACAAGCGTATACACTAAAGGTACACTGGAAGAGATAAGAAGAAAACCAGGAAAGAACAGAGCCCTGAAATCCAAGTGAGGACAGCGTATCAAGGAGTAGGCTGTGATCAACAGTGTCAAAAGCAGCAGATAGATTGAGAAGGATGAGGATAGAATAGAGACCTTTGGATCTGGCCAGGAACAGATCATTGAAGACTAGCAAGCGCTGTTTCAGTGGAATGAAGGGGGCGAAAGCCAGATTGAAGTGGATCAAGAATAGCTTGAGAGGAAAGAAAGTCAAGGCAATGGCGGTGAACAGCACGTTCAAGTATCTTGGATAGGAAAGGGAGATGGGGTGATATAGTTGGAAGGACAGGTAGGGTCCAATGAAGGTTTTTTAAGGAGTGGTGTGACTATGGCATGTTTGAAGGCATCAGGAACAGTCGCAGTGGACAGTGAAAGATTGAGGATATGACAGATAAAATGGATGACAGTAGGAGAGATAGTGTTAAGTAGATGGGTGGGAATAGGATCGGAGGAACAGGTAGTTAGTTTTAAGGAAGAAAGAAGATGTGTAGTTTCCTCTTCAGTGATTTCAGAAAATGAAGAAAAGGAGGCAGGGGTTGGAGGGTTGAGAGAATGGACTAAGGAAAGGAGAGGTGGAGGTGACCTGGTTGAGAATTCAAGTTTAATTTTGTGAACCTTATCATGAAAGTACTCAGCCAGAGTCTGGGGAGAAAGTGAAGGGGGAGTTGGAGGTGAAGGCACTTTGAGGAGAGAGTTCAGTGTGGCAACGAGACGTCAAGGGTTTGAGCCAAGAGAATTTGTCAACTGGATGTAATAGTCCTGTCTGGCAAGTAAAAGAGCAGACTGGAAGGAGGTCAGCAAGAATTTGAAATGTATGAAGTCAGCATAGGCACGGGATTTCAGCCAAAGGTGTTCGGCAGAGCGGGCACAGGAATGTAGGTAGCGGATTCTAGAGGTCAGCCAAGGCTGGGGTTTGGTACGTTTTACAGAACGGGGAATGGGAGGAGCGAGAGTATCCATAGCAGAGGGAGAATAGTAATATAGGAAGAGACAGCCTCATTGACAGACTTGGATAACAGTGTTAGAGAAGAGATTTGAAACACTGGAGGTCAGAGTAGAAGGGTCAATAGCCTGAAGATTTCTAAATGTATTGGTTAAGATTGGACGGGACTGGGGAGGAGGGTGTTTAAGAGTGAAAGTTATCAGATGATGGTCAGAGAGGGGAAGAGCTGAGGCACAGAATCTGGAGAGTGAGCAGTTTGAGAAGAGGGTAAGATCAAGACAGTGGCCATTCTGGTGAGTGGGAGCAGTGGAGCACAGCTGAAGATTGAAAGAGGATGTTAAAGCGAGAAACTGCGAAGCATAAGAGTCAGAGGGATCATTAGCATGAATGTTAAAATCCCCAAGAATGAGGGAAGGAGATGAAGGTTCAAGAAAGAAGGAAAGCCAAGCATCAAAGTCAGTGAGAAAGGAAGAAAGGGACTTATCAGGAGATCGATAAATGACTGCTACTCGGAGAGGCAGAGGAGCAAATAGATGGATGGCGTGGACTTCGAAGGAAGAAAAACAGTGAGACTGAGGTAGAAGAAGAGGCTGAAATGTACAAGAGGGTGAAAGTAGTAGCCCAACACCACCTCCGCGGCCAACCGAGCGAGGAGTATGGGAGAAGAGATAACCTCCACGGCATAGGGCCGCAATTGAAGCAGTCTTCAGGGTAAAGCCAAGTTTCAGTTAGGGCAAGCAGATGGAGAGTATAAGAGATAGAGGTCATGGATGTAGGAAAGTTTGTTACAGACAGCGCGGGCATTCCACAGAGAGCAAGAGAAAGGCAGGGAAGGAGGGGGCGGAGGAGAGGAACAGAAATTAGATTGGAGATATCACGATGTGACCTGCACAAATAGGATGAGAGCTGATGTGGAGGACCAGGATTGGGATTAATGTCCTTGTAACTACTACTACTGTTTTCATTTCTATAGAGCTAGACATAAATAGCGCTGTACACTAAACCTGTATGAGACAGTCCCTGTAAGTACTACTACTACTACTTATTTCTATACCACTAGATGTACACAGCACTGTACACTAAACATGTATGAGACAGTCCCTGCTCTACTACTACTACTACTACTATAAATCACTTCTATAGCGCTACCAGTCGTATGCAGCGCTTTACTACTACTAATCATTTCTATAGAGCTACTAGACATATGTACCGCTGTACACTAAACATGTAATAGACAGTCCTTGTAACTACTACTACTGCTATTACTTATTTCTATAGTGCTACTAGACATACACAGCACTGTACACTGAACATGTAAGAGACAGTCACTGCTCTACTACCACTACTTATTTCAATAGCGCTACTAGACTTATCCAGCGCTGTACACTAAACATGTATGAGACACTGACAGAATATAAGTAGTGCTGCAGAATTTCAAATGCATTCAAGACAAGAGAGATGGCTTAGTGGGAGACCTGCAAGGAGCAAGTTGCAGTAATCTAAGCATGAGGTGATAGAGCATGGATAAGGGTTTTGGTAATGTGTTCCAAAACTCCTGGGTAGCATTTTCAGAAGTGCTCCCCATTCCATGTGCAGGACCCAACAGGCAGGCAGAGCTCCAAAGTCTCAATGTGTGAATGAGATGATGGTGCAGGGAGGAGTGATTCTGGGGAATAGAGAGCCTATTCCTGAAAGGATGGACTCCACCGTAACCGGGATGGAACCAGGCTGCTGGTGCTAACATTTAAAAAGGAGATAGAGCAGCTTTTAAATTAGAATGGAGAGGGGGAGCAGAAAGAAGACAGTTGCTCAGGAGCGCATGGTTTGGAGTTAGAGAGTTGCACGGGGACAGAAATCCAACCCATCCCCGCCCGTCCCTGCTGGAATCTTACCCGTCCCCACCCATCCCCACTGGAATCTTACCCATCCCCACCCATCCCCGCAAGAATTTAACCCATCCCCACAAGAATTTAACCCATCCCCGTAAGAATTTAATAGTACATAAAAGAAAGTTCCAGTCAGCTCCCTCAGTCTCTTTCTGGATTTGAGCCACAGCACTGTAGGCAAGGAAGGAATGGAACTTGGAACACTCTGGTGCGCACATGTAAGATTTGTCTCTGATTCACTGGCAGTGTGTGCTGAGAGGCCGCCACATGCACGCGCCAGTAGGTCAGGTGACATCTGATTCTCGTGCCTGTGTCAGAGCTGAGGTCTGTGCACCAGCCTGGGAGCAAAGAGGATTAATAGTAACATAGTAAGTGACAGCAAATAGACCTGAACGGTCCATCCACTCTGCCCAATAGTCACACTCATGATCAATTCATCATTAAATCAACGAGTGTGATATTATATACTTGATTATGGTCTTTCTTTCGTGTTTCTGGAACAAAGACCACAGGAGTCTATCTGGCCCCATCCTTATGTTCCAACTGCTGGAGTTGCCATCGAAGCCCACTCCAGCCTATTCATGTTCTCATTTGTGGGACACAGACCGTAAAAGTCTGTCCAGCACTGTCCTCATGTTCCAGCCACTGAAGTTGCTGTCTAAGCCCTTTCCAGCCCATCCTACCAGATTGCCATGTATGAAACACAGACCATACAAGTCTGCCAGGTATCAGCTCTAGTTCATCACAGCCAGAGTCGCCATCTAAGTGTCACTTGACATATCCACACACATGCAGCCATTTAAGGTTAGCTTTTATATAACTTCCATTTTCTAATTAGAGATCCTCTGTGTTCATCCCACACCTTTTTGAATTTCGTCATCATTTGTGACTCTACCATCTCCTTAATGGAAGACTTTCCACATTTATGCTGTTAAAGCAAGGAAGAAGAGGAGGAGGAGGAGGAGACAGCACTCAAATAAATTGGTATTCGGTAGATGAGAGGCTGGTGCAGGTGCAGCTTACATTTCCATGGGAAGCCCACAGAACTGGTTCCATCCCCGCGGGAACCCCACAGGAACCCCGCAGAACTGCTTCCATCCCCGCAGGAACCACGCAGGAACTGCCTCTGTCCCCGCGGGAATCCCGTGGCTTCCGCGGGATTCCCGCGGGGACGGAAGCCATGCAGCTCTCTATTTGGAATGAGGTATCCTTGAAGCATACTATAGTAAACATGGCAGTTAGGGAATCCCAATAGAGATTTCAACAAAGGTAAAAGAAAGCCAGAAGTGTTTAAGGGTAGAACAATGCAAAGACTGCAAATAAGAGAATGACACGGTTACCATTACCGTGGTAAATCCATGGTAACAGCAACATTCAAACTAAAACTGACACATATGCAGGAACAAAATTTTTTACCACCCTGTAATAACAGTAAAAAAGTCTTGTTCCCGCAGTTAATAAAAAAATTCCTTTCCTCCCTGTGGGTGTCACATTCCTGCAGAAGCGATTTACACAGGCTGGCTCCATGGCCTTCCTCTTGCCACGTCCCACCCTCTCTACTGCAACTTCAGGAAGTTACAGTAGAGAGGGTGGGACACAGCAGAAGGAAGAGCACAGAGCCAGCCTGTGTGAATCGCTGCTGGCTGCAGGAAGGTGACACCAGCGAGGAGAAGGACAGGAAGGAAGAAAAGTGCTGGCTGGATCCATGGGACAGGGAGAAAAGTGATGGAAGAGGAGGAGGAGGGGGTCTGAAGGGAAAGGAGAGAGAGGTGCTGGCAGGACACATTTTGGGGGGGGGGGGGCTGGAGGAAGGAAGAAAGGTCCTGGCTGGACCCAGGGGGGGCTGGCAGGTTCTATAGGAGTGGGGGCTACAGAGAAAGGAAATAGGTGCTGGCTAGACACTTGAGAAGAGGGGGGCTAAAGGGAAAGGAGTGCTGTGATCTACTATGTTACTATGTGTGTATGAGAGAGGTGCTGGCGGGATCCATGGGAGAACGGGACCTAGAGGGAAGGGAAAGAAGTACAGAACCAAGAGGATAAAGGAAGAGGGAGTCAAATACTGAACCCACAGCTGGAAGGAATAAGGGAAAGAGGACAGGCAGGTGAACTGGATGCTGGAAGGGGTGGGGGAATAGAGGGAGAGAAGGTGTGTTGGGTTGGAGAGGAGAGACATTGGTGTGAAAGAGGAAGAGGGGGAGAAGATGGACACAAAGGAGAGATGCTGCATGGGGATGGTATATGAACACAGAGGGGCAACGCCAGACACAGAAGAGAGATATTGTTCAACAAAGAGGGAGAGGATAGGGAGATAGAGAGTTAATGATGGATACGGGGATATGAACACAGGGGAGATACTGGACAGGGAAGTATAGGGCTACAGAGATTGGAGATTCTGAACCTGGGGAACAATAGGGACACAAATGAAAGATGAATGGTGGACTTGGAGAGAGAAGAGATGTCAAATGGACAGAACCACCTGGTGAGTGAGTTAGAGAGAGACAGAGGGAAGCAGAAACCAGAGCCTGAGACCAACATGATTTTAAAAATAAAATGACCAAACAACAAAAGGTAGAAAAAATAATTTTATTTTCCATTTTGTAATTAGAGTATGTCAGATTTGAAATGTACATCTTGAAAGAGCTGTTAGACATGGCTGGGACCCAAGGAAGAAATTGGGAGAGGACCCCAAAGCTTATTACCAAGTCTGCACTTTCTTCAGCTTCCAACAGGCTTTGGGCTCTCCCAGGTCAGGGGCCAAAGGCAGTTGCCCTACTCGCAACTCGTCTAACACCATTCCTGGCATGTGCCGTCTTTATATTTTGCACAGTACAGGAGTAAACACATCTCTTTCTATATCTCTGGTGTTGTACTGTAGGGGGCGAGGTTGCACTACTTGAACTAGAAGGACTTTTTATACGTGGACTTTGTATATACTTTTGTGTTTTAACCAAAGAATCAGAGTTTCTCTAATGAGCCTAAACTAAAACTTTACAGCTTGAACTTGTTAATAGTAAAACCTTTTTGTTAACCAGCAGATAGACAATTTGTAGTAGTCAGCAATTAGGGCTTGTGTCAGCGCAGTCTCGTGAGCAATACACAGAGGCTGTATTATGTGGATGTGCTGAAACAATGCAATAAGTTACATTTTCTTGCAAAGTAACATTTTCTGTGAAACTGACGTATTCTCTCTGTGAGAACTACAGAACTACTAAACTGTAGTGCGCATGTGCTTGTACTGCGCATGTGCTTGTGTGATGTATGGTATGTGTTATGCGCATGATCACTAATGATGTATAAGAATGGGTGTCAGGTGAAGCTCGGGCGCAGTATCCTTGAGTCTGAACGTAGTACTGTGTCAGCTAGCTAATAAAGTTGTATTGCTTTGGAAGTCAGCGTCTAGGCCTCCTGATTTACTTGCTGACAGTCCGGTTACAGTACTAATAACTGTTTGAGGCCTGTGCAGATGGGGGCATTCTCTCTTGCCCCACCCAGCATCTCTTTTCCCCATCTAGCACCTCTCTGCTTCTCTCTTCACCATCTAGCATCTCTCTGCCCCATCCAGCATTTCTACTTCACTCTTCCCCATCCAGCGTTTCTGCTTACTCTTGCCCCAACCAGTGTCTCCCTGCTTCTCTCTTGCCCCATCCAGCATCTCTCAGCTTTTCTGCCCCATCCAGCATCTCTCTTATCAAAGGCCCCTCATGGCTACGCCTTCCATCCTCTCTCCCAACCCCCAACCCCACCCCGAACTGTCCAGCATGTCTACTTCCTCTCTAGGCCCTGCCCGTGGCTCCCTCAGTGTACAGAATTTTTCAGACGTTTTTGGTGCTACAGCACCAGTGGCAACCTTACTCACAGGCTGCTTCAGGCCTGCACTGTACCTTTCCCTCTGACCTGTCCCACCCATTCCGATGTGGGGCCTCTGCAACAGGTCCTGTTTGTAGCCTCTCTGCTGGAGTTCCTGGAATCTGGTCGCTTAACTGACCTAATCTTCACCTGGATTCTGACCCTGCCTGATTGCCACCTGACCTTTGCCAGGATTCTGACCCTGCCTGGAATGTCGTCTGACCTGACCTCTGCCTGGATTCTGACCCTGCATGGATTGTCACCTGACCTTCACTTGGGTTCAGACCTTGCCTGGATCGCTGTCTCACCTGACTTTCGATTGGACTCAGCCTAGCTCTTGCCACTTTCTCAGGGCCCCCGTCTGCCCTTCTGAAGACCCTCCAAGTGCTACTGGCTACCCAGTGGTTGGTTAGGTGAAGACCACGGGGCTTGTCGGCCACCGATCACCACTGCACAGTGGTGGCACAAGGGCTCACTTCTACTAGTACTGGAGTATGACAATATCAACTCTCATCCAGTTAACTGCTGCCACCTGCATATACCCAGTTATGACCCAGCATTTATTTATTGGGATTATTAACTGCATTTATAAAGAGAATAACCCAAGGCAGTGAGGCATCGAGCATTTTGACCATTTCTACTCTCCATTATCTATCTTTTAACCAGTTTTTAATCTGCAATAGGACATTGCCTCCTATCCCATGACTTTCTAATTTCCTCAAGAGTCTTTCATGAGGTATTTTGTCAAATACCTTTTAAAAATCCAGACAATATCGACCAGCTCACCTTTTCCACATGTTTATTCACCTCTTCAAAGAAATGTTGAGATTGGTGAGACAAGATTTACCTTAACTAAATCTATATCGTCTTTGGCACATTAATCCATGCCTATGTGTATACTTAGTAATGGCTGCTGGGGTAGCCGAAGCCCTGCTAGCCAAAGAAATCTGCTGCCCGAGTCACCCCCTTCCTCCTTTACTACCTTAGGAATGATGAAGTCAGTGGTGTGCCTCCAGCCACCGACGCTTGCACTCCCCGAGAATGCCCTCTGGCACTGGGGGGGCCCAGATCCCCAAGGACCCCCTCCCTTTTTCTCCATTTCTATTCACATGCCTTGCACTCTATTTATCTAAACATGTAGACACACAGAGGAGAACATGACAGAAACCTTGAAATACTTCAAAATATCTCATGTAGAACAGGTACAAGCGAAAAATTTTCAACATATACAATGTTTTAGAACAAGAGCTGAAGATACAAGGCCAAAAGGCGATACACTGATCAGTCTAACATCAGAGATTAGTTCCCAGAAAAAGTGAGGAATGTAAGATAACGTGGTGGAGGAAGAATTGACAAAAGAATGAATAACCCTAGGAAACATATAGCCGCACAAAATTGGGTCTGTAGCACTACAGCAGGAAATCAACATGGCAGATGGACACATCAACTAGTCTTCCTACTGTATTAGCCTGATGTGCTTTTCTTTACTGTAAGAAAGAAATAAGCAACAAAAATAGGAAAAAAAAACCCCACCTAAGAAGGGGCCTCTGTGACCATGAAAGTACATGACAATTTTCTATCAAAACATCATATTACAACCTAAAAAATAGCGGTTACTTACCTGTAGCAGGTATTCTCTAAACACAGCAGGGCTTATATTCTCACATGGGTAAATGTGGCGCTGTGCTGCCCTGTCCGGGCTTTATGACAAGCCAAAAACACGCTCCACCATGCCATCTCACCCGCCAATCGGGCACAGTTACTGTAGTTAAATACTACAGCAAGGAAAAATAAAAATAGGAGACAACTCCTAGGGGAGGTGAGAGGGCTTGTGAGAATATAAGCCTTGCTGTCCTCGGAGAATACCAGCTACAGGTAAGTAACTTCGCTTTCTTCAAGGACAAGCAGGGCATTAATTCTCACAAGTGGAGTATCCCTAGCATACAGACTCACAGAAAACAACAATCATCAGTCAATTGGGCCTCGCAACACTGAGAACATAAACTCAGATCAACCTGAAACTATATACAAACTGAGTGAGAGTGCAGCCTGGAACAGAATAAAACAGGCCTGGTTTGGGGAGGGGGGGGGGTGGAGTTGGATTCTAGACCCCAGATTCTGCAACACTGTCTGCCCGAACCAATTGTTGCCATCGGGTATCCTGCTCAAGGCAGTAATGAGATGTGAATGTGTGGACTGAAGATCATGTCATTGCCTTGCAAATTTCTTCAATGGAGGATGACCGCAAGTGGGCTACCGACGCAGCCATGGCTCTGATATGAGCCTCCAGGGTCCACCCAGCCTGGGCATAAGTGAAAGAAATGCAATCTGCCAGCCAATTAGAGATTGTGCGTTTCCCAATGGCGACCACCAACTGGTTGGGATCAAAAGAACCAAGTTGAGCGGACTGTCTGTGGGACCTGGTCCCCTCCATGTAGGCGACCAATGCTTGCAGTCCAATGTGTGCAAAGTGCTCGCCAGGATGGGCATGAGGTCAGGGAAAGAATGTTGGCAACCCAATCGACTGGGTCAGATGGAACTCCAACACAACCTTTGGTAGGAACTTTGGGTGCATGTGGAGGACTACTCTGTTGTGATGAAACTTAGTATAAGGTGCATCCACTACTAGAGCCTGAAGCTCACTGACCCTACAAGTTGCAGTAATAGCCAAAAAGAAAATGACCTTCCAGGACAAGTACTTCAGATGGCAGGAATTTAGTGGCTCGAAAGGAGCTTTCATCAGCTAGGTAAGAACGATGTTGAGGTCCCATGACACAGGTGGAGGTCTGACAGGGGGCTTTGACAAAAGCAAACCTCTCATGAAGCAAACAACTAGAGGCTGTACAGAGATGGGTTTACTCTCCACACGCTGATAAGCACTAATTGCACTGAGGTGAACCCTTACAGAGTTGGTCTTGAGACCAGATTCGGAAAGCTGCAGAAGGTATTCAAGCAGGGACTATTTAGGACAGTAAACAGTAACTAAGTCCTTGACCTCATACCAGACAGCAAACCTCCTCCATTTGAAAGAATAACATCTCTTAGTGGAATCTTTCTTGGAAGCCAGCAAGACTAGGGAGACACCCTCTGACAAACCAAGAGAAGCAAATTCTAGGCTCTCAACATCCAGGATGTGAGGGCCAGAGATTGAATGTTGGGATGTAGAAGGGATCCCTCATTCTGCGTGATGAGGGTCAGAAAACACTCCAATCTCCACGGTTCTTTGGAGGATAACTCCAGAAGAAGAGGAAACCAGATCTGCCAAGGCCAGTATGGCATGATTAAGATCATGGTCTTGCTTGAGTTTCAGCAGAGTCTTCCTTACACAAGGAATGGGAGGATACGCACACAGCAGACCTGTCCCCCAATGCAGGAGGAAGGCATCTGACGCTAGTCTGTCGTGGGCCTGAAACAGAACTGAGGGACCTTGTGATCAGCTGAGTGGCAAAGAGATCCATCAAGGGGGTGCCCCACTCTCAAATGATCTCGCAGGCAATGCCCATACTGAGAGACCACTCATGCAGTTGCATAACCCTGCTCAGTCTGTCAGCCAGGCTGTTCTTTGCGCCCGCCAGTAAGTGGCCCAAAGGAACATGCCGTGTTGGCAAGCCCAGCACCACATCCGGACAGCCTCCTGACACAGAAGGTGTGATACGGTGCCTCCCTGCTTGTTGGTGTAATACATTGCAATCTAGTTGTTAGGCTGTATAGAGAGAGGTGTGACCAGCAGAAGAAAGGGGGTGTTGATGCCCCTGTATAAGTCGTTGGTGAGGCCCCACCTGGAGTATTGTGTTCAGTTTTGGAGGCTGTATCTTGTTAAGGATGTAAAAAGAATTGAAGCGGTGCAAAGAAAAGCTACGAGAATGGTATGGGATTTGGGTTACAAAACGTATGAGGAGAGACTTTCTGAACTAAACATGTATACTCTGGAGGAAAGGAGAAGCAGGGGTGATATGATACAGACGTTCAAATATTTGAAAGGTATTAATCCGCAAACGAACCTTTTCCGGAGATGGGAAGGTGGTAGAACGAGAGGACGTGAAATAAGATTTAAGGGGGGCAGACTCAAGAAAAATGTTAGGAAGTATTTTTTTCATGGAGAGAGTAGTGGATGCTTGGAATGCTCTCCCGCGGGAGGTGGTGGAAATGAAAACGGTAACGGAATGCAAACATGCGTGGGATAACCATAGAGGAATCATGTGCAGAAGGAATGGATCCTCAGGAGCTTAGTCAACATCGGGAGGCGAGGCTGGTGGTTGAGAGGCGGGGATAGTGCTGGGCAGACTTATACGGTCTGTGCCAGAGCCGGTGGTGGGAAGCAGGACTGGTGGTTGGGAGGCAGGGATAGTGCTGGGCAGACTTATACGGTCTGTGCCAGAGCCGGTGGTGGGAGGCAGGGATAGTGCTGGGCAGACTTATACGGTCTGTGCCAGAGCCGGTGGTGGGAGGCGGGGCTGGTGGTTGGGAGGTGGGGATAGTGCTGGGCAGACTTATACGGTCTGTGCCCTGAAGAACACAGTACAAATCAAAGTAGGGTATACACAAAAATTACACATATGAGTTATCTTGTTGGCAGACTGGATGGACCGTGCAGGTCTTTTCTGCCCGTCATCTACTATGTTACTGATGTAGTTGTCTGTTTGAATGAGCACAATTTGGTTGAACAACCAATCTCTGAAAACCTTTAGAGCGTTCCACATGGCCTGGAGCTCCAGAAGATTGATCTGAAGACTTGTTTCCTGGAGTGACCATGCTCCCTGAGTGTGAAGCCCATCTACACGAGCTTCCCAACCTAGGAGAGATGCATTCATTGTCAGCACATTTTGTGCCTAAGGAATTTGGAATGGAAGTTTCAAGGTCAAATTGGATTGAAAAGTTCACCATAGCAGCGAGTGAAAAAGGTCTGGAGACACTTGGATGACATCTTTCAGGTCTCTCGTAGCCTGGTACCACTGGGAGGCTAGGGTCCATTGGGCTGAGTCCATGTGAAGGCATGGCATGGGTGTCACTGTGGAAGCCATGTGGGACTACTACCTCAACATCTGCCAAACCATGACCTGAGAGGCTCAAACCTGAGAGGCCAAGGCGACTAGAGTGTCCACCCTCGGCCCTGGGAGGAAGGCTCGAACCTTCTGCGTATCGAGCAGGGCTCCAATGAATTCCAATTGCTGTGCAGAGTGAAGATGGGACTTGGGGTAGTTATAAAGAACTCTAGTAGTTCTAGCACCCCGAACAGTTCTCTGCATGGACTCCTGAGCACCATCCTCTGACATGCTCTTTACCAGCCAATCGTCGAGGTAAGGGAATACATGGACTCCCAGTCTGCGTAGCGATGCTGAGACTACCACTAGACATTTGGTCAATACTCTAGAGAGAGGGGGAGTTTTCCTCCCCGCACCGACACTTCTTGGTGCTGAGTCCCTCGACGCCCCGGAGCTCCCAGCACCATGTGACAAGGGAAGACTAATGCCGATGCTTCTTGGCCTTCGCCCGAATCTCGCTGTCCAGACTCCTCGGTGCAGACGAGCATGATGAATCCTCACATCTTCTCAGGTTCGGTCCGACACTGGCCCGGTCCTGGGGGCCCTGTCCAGCAGTTGGTGTCGAGACAGGTGGAGCCCCACTCGATGCACTACTGTTCCCAGTGTTTCTGTGCCTTGAGGCTGCTATAGGACCAATGCTCCCAATGCTGTCTTCAACGTCGACATCACCGACCTCGATGCTGATGCCAACGTCGAGGACCGGACTTGGCTTCAAAGATCTTTTCTTGTTGAGCCTCTCTGGACAGTGAGTCCTTCTCGTCATACAAAGACAAGGACACAATTAGCAAGGCTATGTCAGCCCCTAGACACTGAGACACCAAGAATGGGTGCCATGCCAGAGATTGTCTGATTGCACTGGGTACAGTGCTTAAGCCATTGGGAGCTTTAGAGGACAGGACGGAGACATTTCCGCTAATCAAAAGACACAATGGTGCCTGAATAAAGGGGAAGGAATGAGGAAAAAAAAAAAAAAAAAAGACGTAAAAGACCCTACCGGAGACCAGGCATAAACACGGCCTAGTGGACGGAAAATAAAAGAAAATTAAAATTGGACAAATTAAACTAAAAAGATACGACAAGAAGAGGGAAAACAAATGCCTGAAAAGGCACAGCGAAATACTGTTGAACACACGTCAAAGGCACCAAAAAAAGAAGCTCTTCAGACCGAGCATGAAGAGAAGTCACAAACGCAGTCTTCTCTTCATTGCAATAAAAAAAAAAAAAAGAACTGCGGAAACCGCACCCGAGCGGCAGGCAGGAACATACCCATGCATGCGTGGTGGAGTATGTCTTGCACGCCACAAAATATCTTTTGGCTTGTCATAAAGCCTGGACTAGGCGACGTGGCGCAGCGTTACCCACTGTGAGAATTAATGCTCTTGCTTGTCCTCGGAGAAAAACAAAAGTTTCTCTGACAGATGCTATTTTCAGCTCTGAATCCCCCTCCTTTCTGTGGTGAAATGCCTTCATTTTACAAGGACTCACTGTGATCATGCTGAGAATTAAATTCATACGACTGCTGTAAGTCAACCACAAATGTCTGAGCCGAGAACCAGCAACCTCCAAAAGACGCCCACTGCTGAGCTATCAACCTGAAGAGACAGCAGAGAATGAGGAAAGAATGAAAAATATTCACTCGAGTGCTCAAGTAATGGACCAAAACCTCTTGTACAAAGAATCAACATGGAAACAAAGCACAGAAGACCTAGAAAAGATGGAAAGACATTCCCCACCGAATAGCTTATTCAGGTTAAGTACTGAAGACACACAACACTGGCCACTGATGTTCATAAACCACACAATAATCCCTACCCTTCCCTCCCAACCCCCAAATCTAAGCTCTGTCTACAGACACTACTGGACATTACCAAAAGCTATCTGCCTAAGCACTTGACCCTTCCAACAAATAGATGTGGCTTTGTACCTGGGAGTTCTGCAGATTCAGGCTCTCCAGCTGCGGACAACGCAAAGCAACTGCAAGCAGACAATCCGTGGTAACACCAGAGCAATGCAACAGTTTGAGTGAGCTGAGGTGACGGCAGTTCTCGCTGAGGGCCTGTAATATGAAGTTTAATGTGAAACAATTGAGACTCTCAGATTTATGTCAACCCTTTTTATATTACCTCTCCAGTTCAGACCATCTTTCTCTATTTCAACTAGAGCTCCATTTTCAATTAAAAATTGTAATTGCACTAGCACTAATTTTAATTACACAGTTAATCGAATGATTAAAGGGGGTATAAGAGAGAGATAAAGGGCCCGAGGATAGAGGGAAGAGAGAGAGAGAAATGCTGGACAGTGGGAGGGGGAGGGTTCCTTGGGGATCTGGGCCCTCTACTTTGCCAGAAGACATGATCGGGGAATGCCAGTGACGGCAGCTGGAGGTATACCATTAACTTCATCGTTCCTGAAGCAGTATGAGGAAGGGGGCGACTCGGGCAACAGATTTCTTTGGCTGGCTGGGCTTTGGCTATCCCACCAGCCACTGAACAAGTACTGCAGCTTTGGAAGAGGCCTTAGCCCGAAGTGGGGGGTCCAGGTCCCCCAGAACCCCCTCCCATTATCCACCATCTCTACCCCCAGGTCCATTACCTCTCTCTTCCTTCTCACTCATCCCCCCTCCCCAGAGTCCAATACCTCTCTCTCGTCCTTCCCTCCACCTCTCTAACCCAGGTCCCATTATCTCTTTTCTTCCATCCCTCAGTTCGGCATCTCTCCCTCTCCTCACCCCCATGTACGGCCCAGTGTTTCTCCCTTCCCTCCTAACCCTACGATGGTTTCCATAAAACTCTCAATTCCCTCCTCCCCCCCACCATACCTGTTAAGAAAGGTATTTGCTCCACCAGCATCAGAAATACTCATAAGCTTCCTGGGGCCTATCCTGGGCCCTTTCCCTCTGACACAACTTCCTGTTTTTGCAAGGGCAGATGGGTTAGAAGGAAATGGCTAGGTGCAGGCAGTGGTGTGCTGGAGCCGGCTCGCACCGGCTCGCAAGAGCCGCTTGTTAAATTTTGACCGCTCTTGCGAGCCGGTTGTTGTTGGGGGCGCAGCCGGCTCCATTGCGGGAGGTAAGCATGGCAGGAGGTGCGCCATCACAAGGCCATGCTTTACCTCCCCTGCCGCTCCCGAAGCATATCCAACCATGTCCTTCGCTCCCACCCTCCCCTCCCGCTCCCCTCCATCTTTTTTTAATTACATCCGTCGAACGCGCGCGGCATTTAAAGTCCTGCTGCATGCTGGCCGTCTCCAGGCTTCCCCTGCTTGCTTCGGATGATGTTCGTGCCTTAGTCCCGCCTTAATCTGACGTCATTTACTTTTTTCGCGAAGGCGGGACTAAGGCACAAACATCATCCGAAGCAAGCAGGGGAAGCCTGGAGACGGCCAGCACGCAGCAGGGCTTTAAATGGTGCGCGCTTCGATGGAGGTAATTCAAAAAAGACGGAGGGGAGCGGAGGACATCTTTGGACATGCTTTGGAGCGGCAGGGGAGAGACCTGCTGGGCATGGGTGAGGCTTGCTGGGCATGGGTGGGTAGAGGGGAGCAGGGGAGAGAAGAGAATTGCTGGGTATGGAGGATAGAGAGGGGCAGGGGAGAGAGGAGAGTTTCAGGACATGGATGGAGGGGAGAAGCAAGAGAAATTCTGGACATGGATGGAGGGGAGGGAAAGGAGAGAGAAGAAATGCTGGACATGGAGGGAAGATAGAGGAAGGAGATTAGATGAGGGAAAAGGAAGTGAGAAGAGAAACTGCACATGGATGGAGAAAATTGGCAGAAGCTGGAATCCACTGTACAGTCAAGTATGTGGAGGACGAGAAATGAAGAAGAAGGAGGAAAGAAAAGAAATAAATGGAAAGGAAGCCCTGGAAACGGATGTCAAGGGAAACAGATAGAGAGCAGCAGAATCACATACTGGACCAGCATGATCAGAGAAACAAAGTCACCAGACAACAAAGGTAGAAAAAAAATAATTTTATTTTTCATTATAGTGTTTGGAATATGTCCACTTTGAGAATCAGGTGCTGAACGTTAAAAGTTTATATTTACTTATTTATGGCATTTTATCCCATATTAAACATGAATTAGATTGGAACCTGGGATAATTTAATTTTTTTTTCCTGAAGAGAGTAATGTGTTGGCTGCCCCCCCCCCCCCCCCCCCCCCCACGGGGTATAGCCAGCTCTGCAATTTTTTTTTTTTTTTTTTGGGGGGGGGGGCGCCAAGGTGGACCAGGGAGAGAGCCTGTTGTTAAAAATTTACCAGCACACCACTGGGTGCAGGCCACAGGCGGCCTACTACTACTTATTTCTATAGCGCTACTAGAAGTACACAGCGCTGTACACTGAACATGTAAGAGACAGTTCCTGCTCAACAGAGCTTACAATGACAAACAACAACAGATAATGGAATTACTCAAAGTGGGAATGATAAAACAGACATGGATACTGAACAAGTGAATAGGAGTTTGAGGAGTAAAGCAGCCTCAAAAGGTGGGCTTTTACTCTAGATCTGAAGATGGCCAGAGTTAGAGCTTGATGTACTGAGTTCAGGAAGACTATTCCAGGTATATGATGCAGCAAGATAAAAGAAACAGATGTACTGAGTTCAGGAAGACTATTCCAGGTATATGATGCAGCAAGATAAAAGAAACAGAGTCTGGAGTTGGCAGTAGAGGAGAAGGGTATAAAATAAGTACTAAGTGGAGTGGAGGAGTGGCCTAATGGTTACAGCACCGGTCTTGAAATCCAGAGGTGGCTGTTCCTTGTGATGTTGGTCAACCCTCCATTGCCTCAGGTACAAACTTAGATTGTGAGCCCTCCTGGGACAGAGAAATACCCGGTATACCTGAATGTAACACCTTGAGCTACTACTGAAAAAGGTGTGAGCAAAAAATCCAAATAAATAAGAGAGATTTACCCTATTTAGTTCCTAGGAAGGAGTGTAGGGAGATAAGAGTGAAGAGGTACCGAGGAGCTGCAGAGTGAATGCACTTGAGTTTGAATTGTATGCGGAAACAGATAGGGAACCAATGAAGTGACTTAAGGAGAGGTTCAGTGAGCATAATGACACTGGGGAAATAAGTCGTGTTGCAGCATTTTGAACAGACTGAAGGGGAGAGAGATGGCTTAGTGGGAGACCTGTGAGAAAGAAGTTGCAGTAGTCTAAGTGAGAGGTGATAAGAGTGTGGATAAGGGTTTTGATAGTGCGCTCATAAAGGAAGAGACAAATTTTGGTGATATTATAGAGAAAGAAACAACAAGTTTTAGCAGTCTGTTGGATATGTGCAGAGAGAGAGCGAGACGACAAAGATGACCCCAAGGTTATGAGCTGATAAGACAGGGATGATGAGTTATCCACAGAGATAAAGAATGGGGAAAGAGGAGAGGTGGGTTTAGGGGGAAAGATAAGTGCAGTCTTGGTCATGTTTAGTTTCAGATGGCAGTGAGACTTTCAGGCAGCAATGTCAGACAGGCAGGTCTATCAGTATTGCTGCTGCTGGAACTGCTAGAGTGAAAACTTGATATTTATCAGGTACACCTGGGGAGAGGGGTGAAATTGAGAGAGTTTTACGGAACCATGACTAGGGTGAGGAGGGAATACAAAAATGAGTGGTCAAGTTGATTACCGGCAGCTAAAAATACGACCATCTCCACTCTATTGGCAAGTCAGGTACAGTCTTGGACTGGTTTTCTTCATATTTAGATAAACGCCAGTATACAGTATTCTTTGACTACTCCTTTTCTAAACCTTTCATTCTAGACTCTGGTGTTCCGCAAGGTTCAATCTTATCCCCAACATTATTCCTGGCACCTCTGTTAGTCTTAGTACAACGTTAGGCCTCACTGCATTCGTTTATGCTGATGACATCCAAGTGATATATGTACTCCCCTTGGGAGCTCTGTCATCAATCAAAAACTTTCACTTTCAGACTGGCTTACAGAACATAAATTGGTTCTAAATCCCGCCAAATCAAAAGCTGTATTCTTTCAGCATAAAATGAGTCCTCCTTTGTCAGCACCAATCTGTCTTGCTAACATTACCGAGCCCCAAATAGAAACTGTCCATATTCTTGGAATACTTACATTTCCCAGGTAGTTCTACATCTCATTTGTTCTGTTCGTTCTCTACTCCATCCACTGGTGCTAAATGTATTAGTTCACTCATTAGTTATTTCTCAATTGGATTATTGCAATACTTGTATAAAAACCTTAGAGTCAAAGATCTCCGTCACTTACAGATTATCCAAAACTAGTAAAAAAGGCCCGTTTCTGACACAAATGAAACGGGCGCTAGCAAGGTTTTCCTCGGAGTGTGTATGTTTGAGAAAGAGTATGTGACAGTGACTGTGTGTGAGAGAGAGAGTGAATGTGCGAGTGTGTGTGAGAGTGAGAGAGAGTAAGTCTGGGTGCAAGTGTCTCTGTGAGAGAGAGTGTGTGTGTGTGAGAATGAGAGTGTGTGCAAGTGCGTATGTGAGACAGTGTGAGAGAGTGTTTCACACAGATACAGTGTGTGCGAGAGACAGAGTGTGTGTGAGACACAGACTCTCTGTGAGACTGAGTGTATGAGACCAAGAGAGTGAGTGACTGTGTGACACATAGAGAGTGAATGTGATACAGTTTGAGACAGAGTGTGTGAGAGAAAGTGTCAGAGTGAGAGAGAGAAAGACTGACTGTGAGACTGTGTGAGAGAGAGAGTGTGTGTGTGACAGAGATACCTCCCCCCCTCCTCTCTGGTGTCAGACCCCCCCTCTCTCCCTCTCTCAGACGTCTCCAATCTAATTTCTGTTCCTCTCCTTCCCCTTCTTGCCTGCCTTTCTCGTGGTGCTCTGTGGAATGCCCGCTCTGTCTGTAACAAACTTTCCTACATCCATGACCTGTTTATCTCTCGTACTCTCCATCTGCTTGCCCTAACTGAAACTTGGCTTTGCCCTGAACACTCTACTTCAGTCGCAGCTCTATGCCATGGAGGTTATCTTTTCTCCCATACTCCTCGCCCGGTTGGCCGTGGAGGTGTCGTTGGCCTACTTTCACCCTCTTGTAGATTTCAACCTCTTCTTCCACCTCAGTCTCACTGCTTTTCTTCCTTCAAAGTCCACTCCATCTGTCTATTCGCTCCTCTGCCTCTCTGAGTAGCACTCATTTATCGACCCCCTGATAAGTCCCTTTCTTCCTTTCTCACTGACTTGATGCTTGGCTTTCCTTCTTTCTTGAACCTTCACCTCCTTCCCTCATTTTGGGGATTTTAACATTCACGCTAATGATCCCTCTGACTCTTATGCTTCGCAGTTTCTTGCTTTAACATCCTCTTTCAATCATCAACTGTGCTCCACTACTCCCACTTACCAGAATGGCCACTGTCTTGATCTTATCAAACTGCTCACTCTCCAGTTTCTGTGCCTCAGCTCTTCCCCTCTCTGACCATCATCTGATAACTTTCACTCAAACACCCTCCTCCCCAGTTCCGTCCAATCTTAACCAATACATTTAGAAATCTTCAGGCTATTGACCCTTCTACTCTGTCCTCTAGTGTTTCAAATCTTTTCTCTATCACTATGCTATCCAAGTCTGTCGACGAGGCTGTCTCTTCCTATAATACTATTCTCTCCTCTGCTGTGGATACTCTCGCTCCTCCCGTTCCCTGTCCTGTAAAGCGTACCAAACACCAGCCTTAGCTGACCTCTAGAATCCGCTACCTACGTTCCTGTGCCTGCTCTGCCAAACGCCTTTGGCTGAAATCCCATGCCCATGCTGACTTCATACATTTCAAATTCTTGCTGACCTCCTCCCAGTCTGCTCTTTTACTTGCCAAACAGGATTATTACATCCAGTTGACAAATTCTCTTGGCTCAAACCCTCGACGTCTCTTTGCCACACTGAACTCTCTCCTCAAAGTGCCTTCACCTCCAACTCCCCCTTCACTTTCTCCCCAGACTCTGGCTGAGTTGTTTCATGATAAGATTCACAAGATTAAACTTGAATTCTCAACCAGGTCACCTCCACTTCTCCTTTCCTTAGTCCATTCTTTCAACCCTCCAACCCCTGCCTCCTATTCTGAAATCACTGAAGAGCAAACTACACATCATCTTTCCTCCTCGAAACTAACTACCTGTTCCTCCGATCCTATTCCCACCCATCTACTTTACACTCTCTCTCCTACTGTCATCCCTTTTATCTGTCATATCCTCAATCTTTCACTTTCCACTGCAACTGTTCCTGATGCCTTCAAATATGCCGTAGTCAAACCGCTCCTTAAAAAATCTTCATTGGACCCTACCTGTCCTTCCAACTATCGCCCATCTCCCTCCTCCCTTTCCTATCCAAGATACTTGAACGTGCTGTTCACCACCGTTGCCTTGACTTTTTTTCCTCTCAAGCTATTCTTGATCCACTTCAATCTGGCTTTCGCCCCCTTCATTCCACTGAAACAGCACTTGCTAAAGTGTCCAATGACCTGTTCCTGGCCAGATCCAAAGGCCTCAATTCTATCCTCATCCTTCTCAATCTATCTGCTGCTTTTGACACTGTTGATAACACATCTTCAAATCTAGGCTAAAAGCCCACCTTTTTGATGCTGCTTTTAACTCCTAACCCTTACTCACTTGTTCAGTACCCTAATTTTATCATCCCCACCTTAGTAATTCCCTTATCCTCTTTGTCCTGTTTGTCTGTCCTAATTAGATTGTAAGCTCTGTCGAGCAGAGACTGTCTCTTCATGTTCAAGTGTACAGCGCTGCGTACATCTAGTAGTGCTATAGAAACAATAAGTAGTAGTAGTTTTAAAATCTTGTGTGCTGAACAACCCCTTTATCTCTTGTTATCTTATTCCTTATAGTCCCGCACAACCACTTAGGTCAGCACAACAAAACCAATTAGTCAAACGAGTCATCGTGAAGTAACTCATGAACACACTAGGGAGTTCACTTCCTGTATCCCTTGATCCTCAGACATCACTTAACCCTTTAGTGCCCAATGCTCCCATAATAAAATCCCATATGGGAACATTGGGCACTAATAGGTTAATCAATATAAAACTGACCATAAAACATACCTTTTTAAAGATGCATATGAATAAGTTTTTATTCCTTGGAAGATACTTGTAGCATTCCCTTTTGTTCTTTTCCCTCCCCCCTGTCTTATCAATTATAGTAGTTCTCCCCCTACTCTAATAGTCATGACTACGGTTTTTAATTTTACCATAATGCTTATTTTCTACAATATTTTAGATTGTAAGTCGCCCTGAAGGTACCCCAATAGGGCGGGATAGTAAAACTACAATAAACTTGAAATCACTTCCCTCCTAAGACAAGAACATCGGTTCCCTGTGTGCACACGTATCCAATACAAAATTCTGACTTTGAGCCACAAAATCCTCACTTCTAGCCACCACCCCCATCCTGTCTCAATACCTACTACCTTACTCCCCCAGTCACCAACTTCACTCCTCAGATCAGCATCTCTCCACTGTTCCCACCATACAAGTGGTAGCTTTGGCTACTTTCCGTAAAACAATGTTTTCTGCTGCTGGCCCTGTTCTTTGGAACGAACTTCCCACAGATTTGCGAAAGTTGCGCTCTCACTCGGTGTTTACAGTGGTGCTCAAAACTCACTTTTTTAGAGAAATATACAGGCTCACTGTTTGACTTTCTGGGCCTCATTCCCTGAAGATTTGTGTTTGAACACCAGTCCTGTCCTTCCCTCCCCTGCCCCATCTGTAGTCTCTGTTCTTTCTTTTTGAACTAAAATATATATATAGGAAAGTCCTTTCCTACTATGGCTGTCCTATTTATGGATGATATAAACCGTTATGATGGCACAAACCCTTTAGTGGTATAGCAAATAAAGAACACTTGAAATTTGGAAGGGAGAGAGGTTGGATTGTGCATGGGCCGTGCACGGGCGGGAGAAGGGAGGGAAATGTTGTGTAGCACTCAATTATTAATTGTGGCATTAACTGTGATTAACATGCAGCCCTAATGTCAACCCATTCTTTATTGCAGAGCCTCCCCAATGCATCCTATTATTCCCTATAAAACTGCCAGTGTATTTCCAAAACCTTTTCCAGTCACATTAGTTTTTTTCAACACAACTCATCCTTTCTATTGAGCTTGGGACACCTTTTGGGTGAGGTAATGGTGCTGAGGCCGCTTGATAACAGTGATCATAATATTATCGGATTTGATATTAGTTTTGAAGTAAGTATACACAGGCATATTTTCAAAGCACTTAGCCTTCCAAAGTTCCATAGAAACCTATGGAACTTTGGAAGGCTAAGTGCTTTGAAAATATGCCTCATAGGAAATCAAATACGTTAACATTTAACCAGTGCACTTTTTCTAGTGAAAAAGGTGCCGGTACTCAAATGCTAGGCCACCCTTCAGGGGTGGGGGTAATCATTGAGGGACCCTCCCCACAATAGCCAGGCCCCCTGCAACCAGTCACAGAACCTATGACAAGGCAGAATTGGTGTGTAGATCCTGAGCTCTTTCATTAAAACTTGGGTTCCATGAGTCAATTTTAGCAGACAATGGAAAAGGTGCCAGTACTCAGTACCCCCAAGTACCCCCTCAAAAAAAGCCCTGCATTTAACTTTAAAAAAAGGAGACTATGATAAAATGAGAAGAACGGTGGAAAAAAAAAAAACAACTTAGAGGAGCAGCAGCGAGGGTCAAAAATTTACATCAGGCGTGGATGCTGTTCAAACACACCATCCTGGAAGCCCAGGCCAAATATATTCCACGTATTACAAAAGGAGGACGGAAGACCAAACGACAGCCGGCATGGTTAAAAAGTGAGGTGAAGGAAGCTATTAGAGTTAAACGAAAATCCTTCAGAAAATGGAAGAAGGAACAGACTTAAAATAATAAGAATCAGTATAAGGAATGTAAAGTCAAATGCAAAACGCTGATAAGGAAGGCTAAGAGGGACTTCGAAAAAAAGATTGCGTTGGAGGCAAAAACACATAGTAAAAACTTAAACCCCCACAGGGTTTAAAAACATATCGATAGTGAAGTCAGATCAGAGGGGAAGGATTAGCAATGTTGTTTGTGCAGTCGATTGTGCTTGTGGAGATACCAGCTGTCTCTCTTCCATATAAAGAGATTTTAATTGCTAGAAGGTTAGCACCTCTTTCATGTTATCAAGCATTATTTTATTGTCCGCCAGGTTTATCAGGTGCTATCTGGGTATTACTGGTGAAGCACTACGCAACCAGAAACCTCATCACCTCTCGCTTGGACTACTACAACTTGCTTCTCACAGGTCTTCCACTCAGCCATCTTTCTCCTCTTCAATCTGTTCAAAATTCTGCTGCACGATTAATATTTCGCCAAAATCGCTATGGCCCATATCAGCCCTCTTCTGAAGTCACTTCACTGGCTCCCTATCCGTTTCCGTATACAGTTCAAGCTCCCCTTATCTTGGGCGGAACGGGTGTGCTTTCGCTATTCAGATGCTGCCTTTGCAGTGGCGGTTTTGTCTTGGGGAGCAGTGGCTTCCCACCCTAGTTAAGGATTGCTTTGGTACATCCCACCAGTTCCTGGATTCATCTACTGCATACGCTAAGGAAGGTAAAATTATGCCTTACCTGTTTAACTTTCTTTCCTTTAGTAGCAGCAGATGAATCCAGGATCCCGCCCTCTGTTAGCCGCGATCGTTTTGCCTGTCTGTTCGGAAGACGGTAGAACTAGAGGACATGAATTGAGGTTGAAGGGGGGGCAGACTCAGGAGTAATGTCAGGAAGTATTTTTTTCACAGAGAGGGTGGTGGATACGTGGAATGCCCTCACGCGGGAAATGAAAACAGTAATGGAATTCAAACATGCATGGGATAAACACAGTGGAATCCTGTTTGGAAGGAATGGATCCACGGAATCTTAGTGGAGATTGCGTGGCAACGCCGGTAATTGGAAAGCAAAACCAGTGCTGGGTAGACTTCTACAGTCTATGCCCTGATCGTGACTGAATAGATATGGATGGGCTTGAGTGTAAATGTTAAGGGGCTTCTACGCTAGCTTCAGAACTTTTAGTATAAGAACAGTGGGCAGACTTCTACGGTCTGTGCCCTGAGCGTGGCAAGGACAAATCAAACTCTGGTATACATATAAAGTATCACATACCATGTAAAATGAGTTTATCTTGTTGGGCAGACTGGATGGACCGTACAGGTCTTTGTCTGCCGTCATTTGCTATGTTACTATGCTATGTTATTAACCTATAAGTGCATTCACTCTGCTGCCCCTCACTACCTCTCCACCCTCATCTCTCCCTACACTCCTTCCCAAGAACTCCGTTCACTAGGCAAATCTCTCCTAATTGCACCCTTCTCCTCCATCACTAACTCCAGACTCCGTTCCTTTTATCTCGCCACATCTTATACCTGGAATAGACTTCCTGAGCCATTACGTCAAGCTCCATCCCTGGCCACCTTCAAATTCGGGCTAAAGGCCTACCTATTTGATGCTGCTTTTAATTCCTAACTTGTCACCTGCTCATAACCTTATCTTGTCTTCCTCTCTTCAATAGTCCCTTTTCCCTATGTGTCCTATCTGTCTGTCCTACTCTTATCCCTTATTTGTCCTGTCTGTCCTGATTTAGATTGTAAGCTCTTTTGAGCAGGGACTGTCTTTTCTTCATGTTCAATTGTGAAGTGCTGCATACAGATAGAGAAGTGGGCGCAGAACCAGGCTCTTCAAAGAACAGACTGAAGACGTCCAATATTTAAAATATTTTTATTGAGAGAAGACTCTACAAGGTACCCTGTATCAGCACTGGGGGTGCCTTCTTCAGGAGTCTGGCTACTTTGTCTTGAAAGGTAAGTAGACAAAGCGTACAAGTTGGAGTCTCTTGTGAATAGCGTATTGGTCTTAAAAAAGAATAGAGCAGCCATATCTTCAGAGTAAAATTTGCTCACCCTTAGCACCAAAGACCCAAACAATGGTTGGTTATATGGCTAGTCTACCAAAGGAACTTCCTTAACCTCCTACTTCTCGTACCAAGCCCAAAGAGCGGGTTGCTGAATACAGGGTACAGGACATCCCCGATTCCAGGAGAGCCTATGTCCCGAGAACAGCTCATGGAAGACTGCTGGACACCAACTTGTTCTGTTGCTCACCAGAAGAGCCCTTCTTATGCCTTTCTGTAAGCCCAAACCTGGATTTAGAGGAAAGGGGAGTGGCTATGGGGAGGCAGTCTTGTCACGGTGGCGGCTGTGCCCCTACTCACATCTGGACCTCAAGGGGGTGTGTGTCAGCGGCTGTAACTCTTCTGGCATCTTCAGGGTCACTCTGTCAAGGCAGGTTGCCCACGTCGCAGTCCCTGGTGCACCAGACGCTCTGCTGGTGGCATTGCCGCTCCCATGGGGGAGATGTGGTGTGAAGAACCTGCATTTAAAGGGCCAGTGGCAGGAAATGCTGGTAATCCGAGGGACACCAAACCTTTCTGTCTGGGTCTTACTTTAGAAAGGTCCTGACTTTCTTTTAGTGCCTTGGCAACGCAGGTCACTTTGCCCCTGCTGGTGCAGCCGTCTTCAGCCTGCCTTGCCAGACCTCTAGACCAGCCTTGCCTAGCCCTACAATTCCAGACCTCTGGACCAACCTTGACCCAGCCTTGCCTCAGTTCCTTCCTTGGTTCCAGCCTAGTCTTCAGCCCTCTTTAGTCTCCTTTCCTGACTCTGCTCAGCTATTCTCTTCCACTGCTATCCTACTGCTGGTGTATCTCAAGTCTCTTTCTTAGGATTTCTCTTCTGTTTCTGTACTTGTTTCTTTGGTTGCTCTGGTCTCCTTTCATGGTTTTCAGTACAATCTTTATGCACCTCTACACCAGAAAATTCACCAGGAATCCAGGCTCAAGTCTCGGCCTCCTTGTCTGACATTGCTTCCTGGATGTCCCGCTGGCATTTGAAACCAAATATGGTCAAGACTGAGCTGCTTATTTTCCTCCCCAAACCCACCTCTCCTTTTCCCCCTTTTTCTATTCCTGTGGATAGCACTCTCATCTTACCTGTCTGCTCAGCTTCTAACCTTTGACTCCTCTCTTTCTCTGCACATGTCCAACAGATTGCTAAAACCCGTCATTTCTCTGTGTCACAGGAGCCACTCTATTGGAACCAGTTTACTGATGTAATCCGATATGGCTGTGTTTTGGCATGCATCTGTGTCAGGGGTCCATTAATGTACTGTATGATCTGTGTAATCTAACAGAGCATAAGTATAAGTATTGCCATACTGGGAAAGACCAAAGGTCCATCATGCCCAGCATCCTGTTTCTAACAGTGGCCAATCCAGGTCACAAATACCTGGCAAGATCCCCCAAAATGTACAAAACATTCTATACTGCTTATCCCAGAACTAGTGGATTTTCCCCAAGCCCAATTTAATAATGGTCTATGGAATTTTCGTTTAGGAAGCTGTCCAAACCTTTTTTTAAACTCTGCTAAGCTAACTGCCTTTACCACATTCTCTGGGAACAAATTCCAGAGTTTAATTACACATTGAGTGAAGAAATATTTTCTCCAATTCGTTTTAAATTTACTACTTTGTAGCTTCATTGCATGCCCCCTAGTCCTAGTATTTTTGGAAAGCGTAAAACAGACGCTTCACGTGTACCCATTCAACCCCACTGATTACTTTATAGACCTCTATCATATCTCCCCTCAGGCATCTTTTCTCCAAGCTGAAGAGCCCTAGCCGCTTTAGCCTTTCTTCATAGGGAAGTCGTCCCATCCCCTTTATCATTTTCGTTGCCCTTCTCTGCACCTTTTCTAATTACACTATATCTTTTTTGAGATGTGGCGACCAAAATTGAACACAATATTCGAGAAGCAGTCGCACCATGGTGCGATACAAGGGCATTATAATGTCCTCATTTTTGTTTTCCATTCCTTTCCTAATAATACCTAACATTCTATTGCTTACTTAGCCTCAGCAGCACAGATCAGAAGGTTTCAACGTATCATCGACAACACCTAGATCCCTTTCTTGATCTATGACTCCTAACGTGGAACCTTGCATGACGTAGCTATAATTTGGGTTCCTCTTTCCCACATGCATCACTTTGCACTTGCTCACATTAAACGTCATCTGCCATTTAGACGCCCAGTCTCATAAGGTCCTCTTGTAATTTTTCACAATCCTCCCGCGATTTAACAACTTTGATTAACTTTGTGTCATCAGCAAATTTACCTCACTAGTTACTCCCATCTCTAGGTCATTTATAAATATGTTAAAAAGCAGCGGTCCCAGCACAGACCCCTGGGGATCCCCACTAATTACCCTTCTCCATTGAGAATACTGACCATTTAACCCTACTCTCCGTTTTCTAATCTTTTAACCAGTTTTTAATCAACAATAGAACACTACCTCCTATCCCATGACTTTCCAATTTCCTGTGGAATCTTTCATGAGGTACTTTGTCAAATTCCTTCTGAAAATTCAGATACACAATATCAACTGGCTCACCTTTATCCAAATGTTTGTTTACCCCTTCAACAAAATGTAGTAGATTGGCGAGACAAGATTTCTCTTCCCTAAATCCATGTTGGCTTTGTCTTCCCTAAATCCATGCTTTTGAATATGCTCTGTAATTTTGTTCTTTATAATAGTCTCTACCATTTTGCCCGGCACCGACATCTGACTCGCCAGTCTATAAATTTCCTGGATCTCCTCTGGAATCTTTTTTAAATATCGGAGTTACATTGGCCACCCTCCAATCTTCTGGTACCATGCTCAATTTTAAAGATAAATTACATATTACGAAGAATAACTCCACAAGTTCATTTTTCAGTTCTATCAGTACTCTGGGATGAATACCATCCGGTCCAGAAGATTTGCTACTATTCAGTTTGTAGAACTGCCCCATTACATCCTCCAGGTTAACAGAGAATTCATTAAGTTTCTCCAACTCGTCAGCTTCGAATACCATTTCTGGCACCAGTATCCCACCCAAATCTTCCTAGGTGAAGACCGAAGCAAAGAGTTCATTTAATCTCTCCGCTACAGCTTTGTCTTCCCTGATCGCCCCTTTTACTCCTCGGTCATCTAGCGGTCCAACCGATTCTTTTGCCGGCTTCCTGCTTTTAATATACCTAAAAAACTTTTTACTATGTGTTTTGGCCTCCAACGCAATCTTTTTTTCGAAGTCCCTTTTAGCCTTCCTTATCAGCACTTTGCATTTGACTTGACATTCCTTATGCTGTTTCTTATTATTTTCAGTTGGTTCCTTCTTCCATTTTCTGAAGGATTTTCTTTTAGCTCTAATAGCTTCCTTCACCTCACTTTTTAACCATGTCGGCTGTCGTTTGGTCTTCCGTCCTGCTTTTTTAATATGCGGGCTTCCAGGAAGGTGTTTTTGAACAGCATCCACACCTGATGTAAATTTTTGACCCTCGCAGCTGCTCCTCTAAGTTTTTTTTTCACCGTTCTTCTCATTTTATCATAGTCTCCTTTTTTAAAGTTAATCGCTAACATATTTGATTTCCTATGTATACTTACTTCAAAGTTAATATCAAATCCGATCATATTATGATCACTGTTATCAAGCGGCCACAGAACCATTACCTCCCGCACCAGATCATGCGATCCACTAAGGACTAGGTCTAGAATTTTTCCTTCTCTCGTTGGCTCCTGTACCAGCTGCTCCATAAAGCAGTCCTTCATTTCGTCAAGGAATTTTACCTCCCTAGCGTGCTCCGATGTTACATTTACCCAGTCAATATCAGGGTAATTGAAATCACCCATTATTATTGTGTTGCCCAGTTTGTTTGCGTCCCTAATTTCCTTTAACATTTCTGCATCCGTGTGTTCATCCTGGCCAGGTGGACGAAAGTACACTCCTATCACTATCCTTTTCCCCTTTACACATGGAATTTTAATCCACAGTGATTCCAAGAAGTGTTTTGTTTCCTGCAGAATTTTCATTTGATTCAAGGCCATCTTTAACATATGCTACCCCTCCACCAATTTGATCCACCCTATCACTACGATATAATTTGTACTCCGGTATGACAGTTTCCCACTGGTTAGCCTCCTTCCACCAGGTCTCAGAGATGCCTATCATATCTAATTTTTCATTTAGTGCAATATATTCTAACTCTCCCACCTTATTTCTTAGGCTCCTGGCATTCGCATATAGACATTTCAAACTATGTTTGTTGCTCCTATTTACATCATGCTTAGTACTTAAGTACATATATAAGTACATAAGCAATGCCACACTGGGAAAAGACCAAGGGTCCATCGAGCCCAGCATCCTGTCCACGACAGCGGCCAATCCAGGCCAAAGGCACCTGGCAAGCTTCCCAAACATTCTATACATGTTATTCCCGGATTTGTGGATTTTTCCCAAGCCCATTTAGCAGTGGTTTATGGACTTGTCCTTTAGGAAACCGTCCAACCCTTTTTTAAACTCTGCCAAGCTAACCGCCTTCACCACGTACTAATTTGCAATCTTTTGTCTGATTTTTATTTTTATTTAGGGACACCTGATCCACTATGGTCTCTTTTGCAACCTCACTATCAGGATACCCTATCTTCCCTGTTTTGGTGATATCTTTGAAAGATACCTTATCCCGAACCATGCGCTTTTGAGCGACTGTTGGTCTTCCCCCCATTTCTAGTTTAAAAGCTGCTCTATCTCCTTTTTAAATGCCAATGCCAGCAGCCTGGTCCCACCCTGGTTAAGGTGGAGCCCATCCTTTCGGAATAGGCTCCCCCTTCCCCAGAATGTTGCCCAGTTCCTAACAAATCTAAAACCCTCCTCCCTACACCATCGTCTCATCCATGCAGTGATTTCAGAAAAGGAAGAAAAGGAGGCAGGGGTTGGAGGGTTGAGAGAATGGACTAAGGGAAGGAGAGGTGGAGGTGACCTGGTTGAGAATTCAAGTTTAATCTTGTGAACCTTATCATGAAAGAGCTCAGCCAGAGTCTGGGGGGAAAGTGAAGGAGGGGCTGGAGGTGAAGGCACTTTGAGGAGAGAGAGTTCAGTGTGGCAAAGAGACGTCGAGGGTTTGAGCCAAGAGAATTTGTCAACTGGATATAATAGTCCAGTTTGGCAAGTAAAAGAGCAGACTGGAAGGAGGTCAGCAAGAATTTGAAATGTATGAAGTCAGCATGGGCACAGGATTTCAGCCAAAGGTGTTCGGCAGAGCGGGCACAGGAACGTAGGTAGCGGATTCTAGAGGTCAGCCAAGGCTGGGGTTTGGTACGTGTACCTCATCAGAGTGACAACTACAAAAAGCACTGCTGTGGCCCAATGCTTAGATGTGATAGGAAGGACATGTGGTGGAGACAGGATGACTGAATGACTGAGGTGTGAAGGAAAGGGTAGGCTAGAGGAAGCACTGTCCCCTGATGGTCATGTGCTAGTGGAGACAGGACAACTGGGAACATCTGAGTGTGAAATGAAGCACAGGCCTGAGGAAGTACTGTATCCAGTGCTGTCTGCACATTACACATAGCAATTATAATGAATAAGGAAGGGTATTCTTTCACAGTACCATAACTTTGAGCTGCAACCTCTTCATGTCTATCTTAAAAATACAGTTAAAGTCATCTTTATCACACTGACTCTTCATTCCAGCCTCCCCCATTATCAGACACATTAATTGTTCCCATTCCAATTGACTTTATAGAAAATCCTCAATTCTTTTTGCTTAGAGCCTCTATACAAGCTTTCTCACCTCTTCATTTCAAGTCTCATGACCCCGGTGCTTTGCTCATTCAGATGAACCCTTCAAGTTCCAATCCACTTTGAAGCATCCTCTGGAAACCACTTTCATTATCAATTGTATCTTGTATATGCTTAGAGCAAAGCTTATTTTACCATCGCGCAACCACTGTCCCTGAATGGTTCATACCCTCGTCTCTTAACTAGTTCTGAGCTTTGCTCCTTCCCACAACACTCAGCGAACCCAGCAGCCGTCTCACCTTCACTATGAAGGAAACGTTATTCTTCCAGTGATGAAGTGTAAAGTTTCGGAGAAGAGAAAACCTGAGGAAAATAATAACATAAAAACATATGACTCAGCTTAATCTGCTGTCCTCACACTCCATCAACATGCCCTATGCTCCCCACCCCTGAGTTCCAAAGAAAATTTCAAAATGGCTACGAGTCCTAAATGCCACTTACCCATACCAGATAAAGAAAAAGAAAGCATACCAGGTCAAAAGACTCAACGGATCTGACCACATTTAAATGTGGAAAACAGGTGGTACATAGACAGAAGGACTCACATGACCAAAAGAAGAACAAGGGGGGCACTGAAAACCCCACCAGTCTTCTCTTCCCTCTTTTACCCCAGCTCACCCTACATTCTTCCTCTCCATGCCAGTCTTCAAGCCTCTCTTCCTTACTCCACAACATCCACAGCCTACACTCTTATCTCTTCCAGCATGATCTATCAGCAGCTTTTGACCATGTGGCCACCTGGAGGGTCTGTCCTCAGCACAGCTCAGGTCTGTCTGCACCTGCTGCTTGTCCTCTACATTAGCACCCTCCACCCCACCGACTGGATCTCACTTGCCTCTGGGCTAGGCGGGAAGGAACAAATAAAAATTGAAGAACAGAACAGCATCTGCTGCCCAGAGATTAAGTGGTTCTTCTCAAGACCAGTGCTCTCTTGGCTGCCAGCTTGGAACACACTGGTACCGAGCTGCCACCGCCCCCCGGAGATATCGTGCATAACTTAGGCTCCGAATGTTCTTTTTATTAGGTTCAGTCAGTGGAAATTCTCATCACTCTTCACAATAGTTACTTCTAATTTATTGTTAGAGGGGCATGGGACATATTACAATAAAACTATTTACTTATTTCTATTTTATATGCAGTTCAGTTTATCTTTACTATCACTGTAAACAAATTTTCAACACACTGTCAGTGTTTGCAAGTTTGTCACAAAAACCTAGAGCCCACCTGGGGGGGTTAACTCTGTGGCCACCTAAAGGGTCTGTCTCAGCACTGCTCAGGTCTGCTACCACCTGCACACGTGCTCTACACTGGCATACCTTTCCACCCACCTGCTGGGTCCCACTTACCTCTAGGTGAGTCTCCCACCCACAAGGTATTTCCTCAGTGGTTTCTAAGGACACTGGGGCCACAATCCCAGGGGTCCCACAGTTCCCAGAAAGCATCCACAGAGCAAAACACAAACCACCAGGATTCTTAATCAGTCCAGGACAGTATAGCCAAATAAACTAATCAGGTTTATTGTCAGAGTAGAACAGTGAACCATATAAAACAGATGGAAAAGAATAGGCAATAACAGATAACTGAATATGGATCAAATATAAATCAAATATAAAACTAAATATTTGTTTACTACCTAAGTACTACCTGTGGAGTTCAGGAACAAGATATAGCTACTCACAGGTTATAAAGTCTGTTCACAGGGTCTCAGGAAAACAGAACCTTCTCTTTCTACTCCCTTATCTGAAACTAAAACATATCTCACAACTTTAAGCTAACAGCTCTTGGCAGGAAAAACTGTCACTTCTGGAACAGCTTTAACAAAAAAGACACTCGCCATCTGCTGGCCAATTAGCTGAAATACATGTCATCAATAAAATAATTAGGAGAAATACATATCAGTAAAATAATACCGTTCATAGGATTAGAAACCCACTGTTTCGTCACACCCCTCCTTTAGTAGTAGTGCTGACTCTAGAACAATACCCCCCACCTTACAAAACATCCCCTGCTTTTCCCCTACCACCTTCTGTCCAGTGCCATTGTCCTCCCAACCCCCTCTCCACATGATATGGAAGGATGTGGGCACACCGATGAAACAGTACGCCCTTATTCATGGTGCCCTTTGCAAGGGCATAGGTCACACACCAGAAATGCTGGCTGATGAGTCAGAAGTTAGCAGCAGAGCTGTGCTGGGAGTGGAAAATGAAGGCAGGAAGAAAACTGAAGAAACATAGTTTGTGGGCCAATCCAGCCATCTCTTCCTGCTGCCATGCAATGCCATTTCTTTGGACTAATGCAGAACAGTCAGCCATTTAACCTGTCACCTCTGCCTCCCATAAGATGCAATGGAGAAACTGGTTTATTTTTGTGAAAAAGGGAGATCATGTTCCTCTCCATTCTCCTCTCGATTTGAGAGTTGACCACAGGTCCTCTCCATAATAGAGTTGGTAAAATTTCTCATACCATAGTATTATAAACTGCAACAATGCCTCCAAGGGAAATCTGGTACAAAAATGTTGAAAATTTTGTACACAGTATTTCAAAAATATTGCATTATCTACACATGTGGTGACTGACTATACAATAATTCCATACCTGGATTAGCTTGCTGTACACCCTGCATATCGACCAGTCCCTTATATCTTGGTTAACTGTACAAAGATTTTGCCTTGAGCTTAGCCACCCATCTACTAATCTCTATTTACTACCTATCTTGTCACCATCTATATCTGCACTTGACCCCTCAGCTGCATAGAAAAGCATCAGCATCATGTCTACATTATTTGAATGTTTTAACGTGTGCTTATTAGGTGTTTCATTGGTATTACACCAACATCGTATTCTATGTTATTTGAATATTCTGTGATTATTAAGTGTTTCATTGGCATTACTGGTTAAAAGATAGAAAACAGAGAGTAGGGTTAAATGGTCAGTATTCACAATGGAGAAGGGTAGATAGTGGGGTTGCCCAGGGCTCTGTGCTGGGACCGCTGCTTTTTAACATATTTATAAATGATCTAGAGATGGGAGTAACTAGTGTGGTAATTAAATTTGCTGATGACACAAAGTTATTCAAAGTTGTTAAATCGCAAGAGGATTGTGAAAAATTACAATAAGGACCTTACGAGACTGGGCATCTAAATGGCAGATGACGTATAATGTGAGCAAGTGCAAAGTGATGCATATGGGAAAGAGGAACCAGAATTATAGCTACATAATGCAAGGTTCCACATTAGGAGCCACTGACCAGGAAAAGGGATCTAGGCGTCATCGTTGATGTTACGTTGAAACCCTCTGCTCAGTGTGTGGCGGCGTCGGCGGCTAAGAAAGCAAGTAGAATGTTAGGTATAATTATGAATTGAATGGAAAACAAAAATGAGGATGTTATAATGCCTTTGTATTGCTCCATGGTGCGACTGCACTTCGAATATTGTGTTCAATTCTGGTCAAAAAAAGATATAGTGGAATTAGAAAAGGTACAGAGAAGGGCAACGAACATGATAAAAGGGGATGGGACGGCTTCCCTATGAGGAAAGGCTGAAGCAACTAGGGCTCTTCAGCTTGGAGAGAAGACAGCCGAGGGGAGATATGATAGGGGTCTATAAAATGAGTAGAGTGGAACAGGTAGACGTGAATCACTTGTTTACTCTTTCCAAAAACACTAGGACTAGGGGGCATGCAATGAAGCTACAAATTGGTACCTTTAAAACGAATCAGAGAAACGTTTTCTTCACTCAATGTGTAAACTCTGGAATTCGCTGCCAGAGAATGAAGTAAAAGTAGTTAGCTTAGCGGGATTTTAAAAAAAAGGTTTGGATGGCTTCCTAAAGGAAACGTCCATAGACCATTATTAAAATGGACTTGGGGAAAATCCACTGCTTATTTCTAGGATAAGCAGCATAAAATGTATTGTACTTTTTTGGGATCTTGCCAGGTACTTGTGACTTGGATTGGCCACTGTTGGAAACAGGATGCTGGGCTTGATGGACCTTTGATCTGCCCCAGTATGGCAATACTTATGAACTTATCCACGTTACTTGAATGTTTTAACGCGTGCTTATTAGGTGTTTCATTGGTATTATGCTGACATCCTATTATATCTCTTACTTGAATGTTCTAATCTGTGCTTACTATGTGTTTCACTGGTATCGTGCCGACATTGGATTATATCCATGTTATTTGAATGTTCTAATGTTGCTTATTTGTTGCATTTGTATCCCACATCCTCCCACCCACTTGCAGGCTCAATGTGGCTCACACAGCACCGCAAAGGCGCTCACAATTCCAGCATGAACACAGCAATGTTGTGGTAGAAGAAGGTTCGCGTGTACAGACACACCAGGGAATCATAGATAGGAAGAGTTATTATATGTCCATTATAGGACCTTCATAAGGAGAGTATTGCGGCTCCCTACAGATGGGAAAATTAGACTCTTACCTTGGTAATTTTCTTTCCTTTAGGTCACAGCAGATGAATCCATTAACTGATGGGTTATATCCGCCTACCAGCAGGTGGAGATAGAGAACACTGAAAAACCACAGTGACCTTGGACGGCTAGCCCCTTCTGCCTTCAGTATATGAAACTTCCAAAGCAGAGTGAGAAAGAAAGGTAAAATAACAAACTTTCCTCACAGTGAACGAACGCCCCAGAGCTGGAGCAATAACCAACAAAGGAGGGACGTTCTCAACCTCCTGCAATAGAACAGAATGTAGAAACTCTGAGAACTGCTCTTCAACTCCTCCCAAGGCGATACAATATCTGCATGAAGGATCTGAACAACAAAAACAAAGCCGGACAGGGAAGGATCATGGATTCATCTGCTGTGACTAAAGGAAACAAAATTACCAATTTAAGAACCTAATTTTCCCTCCCTTGTCATCAACAGCAGATGAATCCATTAACTGATGGGATGTACAAAAGAACTCCCTACGTAGGGTGGGAACAGGCAACTCCGCAAGCAAGCACCTTCGCTCCAAAATGCGCGTCCTGCTTCGCTGCCACATCCAGTCTGTAATGCCGTACAAATGAGAGCTGAGAAGCTCAAGTAGCCGCACGACAGATCTCTTGAAGAGAAAGGACACCCGTTTCAGCCCACGAGGAGGAAATCGCTCTCGTGGAATGCGCTTTAAACACTTCAGGCGGAGACCGTCCTGAAAGTAGATAAGCAGAAAAAATGACTTCCCTGAGCCAACGGGCTATAGTGGCCTTAGACGCCGTACACCCACGTCGAGGACCTGTCAACAATACAAAAAGGTGATCAGAAGTCCTGAAGTCATTTGACATCTGAAGATACTGCAACAGGGCCCTGCGGACATCCAAAAGACGCAATTGCCCAAAGGAATCCGGAAAGTCCTCTCTCGAGAAGGAAGGTAGAAAAATGGGCTCGTTCAGGTGGAACGCTGAAACCACCTTAGGCAGGAAGGAAGGCACTGTACATACCGTACCCCAGACTCCGAGAACTGCAGAAAAGGATCCCGACAGGAAAGCGCCTGGAGCTCAGATACGCGTCTAGCCGATGTCATGGCCACCAAAAACACTGTCTTGAGAGTCACATCCTTCTCAGCAGCTCGCCTAAGCAGCTCGAAAGGCGAACGCTGAAGATCCTTCAACACCAGCCCCAGGTTCCAGGCCGGACACGGCGACCGCACAGGAGGACAGAGGCGAAGCGCCCCTCTGAGAAATTGGACAATGTCCGTATGAGCAGCCAGGGACAAGCCAGAGACTTTCCCTCGGAAGCATGCCAACGCTGCCACCTGAACCCGAAGGGAATTGTAAGCCAGACCTTTTTGTAAACCGTCCTGCAAAAAGTCCAGGACCGACAAGACTGTAGCCCGTGTCGGTGTGATCGCATTTGAAACACACCACGCCTCAAACTTGCACCAGATCCTAGCATAAGCTGCGGAGGTAGAAAGCTTGCGGGCCTGCAAGAGAGTGGAGATGACCTTGTTAAAGTAGCCCTTGTCTCTCAATTGCGCCCTCTCAAGAGCCAGGCCGTAAGACCAAATCGGCAGGTATCCTCCATAGTCACTGGACCCTGAACCAACAGGTTCGGTACCAGAGGCAAAGGAAGTGGAGCCTCCACCAGCATCCGATGGAGATCCGCGTACCACGGACGCCTTGGCCAATCCGGAGTGATGAGAATCACCAATACTCGATGCAGTCGAATCCGCAGAAGGACTCGCCCTATCAAGGGCCAAGGAGGGAACACATATAGAAGGCCCGAGGGCCAGGGTTGAGCCAGAGCATCCAACCCCACCAAGCGAGAATCTCTCCTTCTGCTGAAAAAGCAAAGGACTTTGGCGTTTGCACTGGACGCCATTAGATCCAAACCGGGAGTCCCCCATTTGGCACATATCTGAAGAAACACTTCGTCTGCCAGTTCCCATTCCGCCGGGTCGATTTGATGTCTGCTGAGGAAATCAGCTTGCACGTTGATCTGACCTGCTATGTGAGCTGCAGACAGCAGATGCAAGTGGAGCTCAGCCCAGGGGAAAATCTGAGCAGCCTCTGCGGCCAGGGCCCTGCACTGAGTGCCGCCCTGACGATTGATGTAGGCACTGCTGTCGTGTTGTCCGACAGCACCCGGACAGGAAGCCCCTTCAGGATCTTGTGGAAGGCCAGCAGAACCTGAAATATCGCTCTCAGTTCCAAGAGATTGATGGACCATCCCGCTTCCACGGATGTCTACTGACCCCGAGCATAACTTCCCCAGCAATGAGCTCCCCAGCCCGAAAGGCTGGCATCCGTTATCACCAGGCACCAAGAAGAAAGCGCGAGTTGCATTCCCCGTCGCAGAATCCTGTTGGAGAGCCACCAATCCATTCTTATTATGAAAATGAACTTTCTTTACCTGAATACCTAACCCACTCTGTCTCCTCCACCTTAACTATGTATTTCTATTTTTCCGGAATTGCTGATCACCATTACGGAACAATGTAAGCCACATTGAGCCTGCAAATAGGTGGGAAAATGAGGGATACAAATGCTACAAATAAATACTGTGCCGGGCTGCAGGGAGCCACGTTACTCTGCGTTGGTATTCCTGGGAGATCAGAGACCATTGCTGAAGCAGAGCAATCTGCAGTGGCATCATGTGAGCTCTCGCCCAGGGAACCACCTCCATGGTGGCCGTCATCATCCCCAGGAGCTGAACAAATACTCGAGAAACTGTGAGGGGGTCAGGTGACTTTTGGGAAAATTGATCACCCAGCCCAGAGTCTGAAGGACCGTTATAACTCTGGTCGTGGCGAGTCAGCTCTCATCTGCCGAATCCGCCCTGATGAGCCAGTCGTCGAGATACGGGTGAACTCTGATACCCTCTCGCCTGAGAAAGGTAGCTACCACCACCATCACCTTGGAAAAGGTACGGGGAGCTGTGGCTAGGCCGAAAGGCAAGGTCCAAAACTGGTAATGTTGGCCCAAAAACTGCAAACCGGAGAAACCACTGATGCAGAGGCCAAATAGGAATGTGCAAATACACTTCCTTGAGGTCCAGAGACGTGAGAAACTCTCCTGGCTGTACCGCCGCAATGACAGAGCACAGGGTTTCCATGCAAAAGTGTCACACTCTTAGGGCCTTGATGACCCTTCGTAAGTTGAGGATCGGTCTTGAAAGACCCGCCTTTACGAGGGACCACAAAGTAAATGGAGTAGTGACCGCAGCCACGTTTGGCGGGAGGCACCGGAATCACCACTCCAAGGTGCAGCAAGACTTGCAAGGTCTCCTCTACCGCCACCCATTTGACGGCAGTGCTGCATCGGGACTCCATAAAAGCGTCTGTCACCGGGGCACCGAATTCCAATCAGTAGCCTTCTCTGATCAGGTCCAGGACCCACTGATCTGAAGAAATCTTGGTCCACTCCTCGATGAAGCGGGAAAGACAACCCCCTACTGCAGGAATCGACGAGTGGACCGGCATCCCATCATTGTGGAGGACGCCCCTGAACCCCTGGCCGTTGGCCGGCCGCTGCGGAACGTTTGTCCAAGCGAAAGGAGTTCCTCTGCTGAAAACGGGCACGTTGAGAAAACCCAGCAGAGCGCCCCAGGCGATACCTGCGAGCTTCACGGAAACATGGCCTGGAAGAGGAGGGAAAAACAGAGCTTTTGGAAGAAGGCCGCGGCCTATCCTCAGGCAACCGCTGGGACTTAGAGTCCCCCAGGTCTTTAACAATCTTCTCCAATTCCTCGCCAAATAACAGAAAGCCCCGAAAGGGTAACCTTACCAGCCTCTGCTTAGAGGCCATGTCAGCCACCCAATGCCTCAGCCAAAGAAGGCGGCAGGCAACAGCCACCACAGACATCTGCTTAACCGAAGCTCTGACCAGATCATAAAGGGCATCAGCCAAAAAAGACAAGACAGACTCCATACGCAGGCCAACCTCAGAGAGGGAACCCGCACCATCCTCGGGCAAATTACCTGCCTGCTGTAACCAGGAAAGGCAGGCATGGGCTGCATAAGAACTGCAAATCACCGCCCTTAAGGAAAGGCCTGAGATTTCAAAGGACCGCTTCAACACGGCTTCTAGCCGCCGGTCCTGCATATCTTTCAAAGCGACTCCTCCCTCCACCGGGAAAGTGGTCTTTTTAGTCACGGCCGTGACCAACGCATACACTTTAGGCATCCCCAAAGGGGCCAAGTGATCCTCACTCAGAGGGTAAAGCTGACCCATAGCCCTGGCAACTTTCAAAGGCCCATCAGTGTCAGAACTGAGCAGAAATAAGCTCTTGGATGGAGTTATGCACAGGAAAAGCCCGAGAAGGCTTCTTAGTACTAGCCATCCTAGGATTAACAGAGGAGGCATGACCCTCCGCCAGATCTTCAATAGAAAGGACCTGCAAGGCGTCAGAAATGAGTGCTGGCAGCTCGTCGCGGTGGAAAATTCATACCGCTTTAGGATCATCCAAATCCTGTGGCAAACAGGGACCCTCATCTGGATCATCTGTCCATGAGGGCCTACCAGACTCCTCAGACGCCCCACAGCCTGACCAGAGGGGGGAAAAGGGAGAGACGCCACTCTCAGACAGGGAATTTACTACGTTTAGCGCCAGCCCAACACTGGGGGAGAAGAAGGAAACTCAGCAGCCAAAACTGGACTATCAAAACCTGGAGGGAATCCAGTCCGCAACGTAGTGTCAGATACCTCCGGCAGAGTCCTTTTTAACATAAAGGCCTTATGCATTAGCAGCACAAATTCAGGAGAGAAAAACTCACCCTGGCCCTCCGCCCTTTAATTAGGAGAAGCGGAGAAAAGAGCTCCTCTAGCAGCCTCGGAACGAGGCGTCCCCCTGCACTCAGACTCCTCCGCAACCGTGAGGGTCATGCGGCTCGCCATGCCCGTACTAGCACGAGCGTCTAAGGAGAACGTACTGCAAAGCCCCGCTGCTGACCTGCGTTTACCACAGCGGGAGCAGCGCTTAACGTTTTCAGCAGCCATTGTCCAACCGGACGGAGATATAGAAATAAAATGGCGGCTTCGCACCAAAACTTACCCCGCACAGAGCGCTGTCCGCGGGAACCTCCCCGGAGGAGCTGGGCACCACTCTCACCTCAAAAGACCGAGTCAACGAGCTCTGGTCAAGCTGCACAGAACCAGAATCTCTGGAGAAAGCCTCAGAATCAGCAACGCTGAAAAAGCGCGCCTTTTTTTTTTTTTTAAACACTGTGAGGAAAGTTGGAGGCAGGCAGCAACAGAGGGCCTCCGGGAGGAGGGGGGATGGGGTAAGGCAGGGACAGGGAACAAAACCAAGTATGCCTTCAAAGTGGGCACCATCAGCCACAACACCCCCGCTCTACTGGCAAAGCACAGGAGCCACCCCAGACAGAAATCCAGGAGCTCATCAAGCGACGTCCACACCTGCTGGGAGATAGAGATATACTGAAGGCAGAAGGGGCTAGCCGTCCAAGGTCACTGTGGTTTTTCAGTGTTCTCTATCTCCACCTGCTGGTAGACAGATATAACCCATCAGTTAATGGATTCATCTGCTGTTGATGACAAGGAAGAAATACTTCAAGACTTGTACATCCATTTGGTCAACTCCTAATTCAGTTAGACCAACTAAACGAAATTCAGATAATAAATATTGTTTCCCATCATAAAGGTCTGGCTCCTCCCTGCCCTGTCCAACATTCCCTAGCTTCTCTCTGCCCAGGCTCCACCCCCCTCCCCCCCCTCCCGCATAGCAGTCTCACTCCTCAATTTAGTTTGAACCCCTCCCTAACCCATGCTCCCCATCAGGTTTAAACGACCCACAGCACTAGCAGCTATGGCAGTTCCTTTTCAACTCATCACCTCCACTACCAGGGACCCCTTTTCTCAACTGTTGCAAAATAACCCTGCCTGCTCCCCTTCAGCTACAGCTAGAAAATGAACCAAAATCTCTGGCCCTCCACATGCTAAGCCAAAACCAGAAGAGAAGCCCAGAGTGCTCCCCCTTCCCCCATATCTCTGACAAACTGAGCTCCAGGTCTGCCATCCGCCCCATGACAAACAGGGCTCTTATTTATGTTAAACGGGCTTCTTTACTCTAAGCTGTTTTTTTCTCCTTGGGGAAAACCCCAGAACTTTTCCTTATCTAGTATATGCAGTAGATGTTCAGTCCAGGATCAACTTCATTATACACTCACAGGAACTGAAAGTGTTCATCTACTACTGCCCCAAGCCACTGACAATGAGCCGTGCTTACAGCCATGAGCGCTCAGCACCTGAGAACAGTAGAAAACCTGTGAAGACTAACACCAATCCTGTGTTGAAAATGGCAGGGTAAAACACATTACTGTTAACTGTAAAAACCCACCTTTTTAATTCTGCTTGCTTATGCAGTTTTTAAATCTTTTTGCATTCACTGTATGTCCTTGTTAATGCACTTTGTATTTTTTTTTTTTAACACAGTTTGAAATCTGATGAATGTTCCCAGTATTTTTGTGGAGTGACCTGCACATACATTTCTCAGCACTGAGTAACTGGCTTATGTGGCATCGTCAGGTGCCGAAAAAAATTCACAGGACATATTGTGGGCAGGTATCTGCAGAAGCAGCACTGGGAGGTTGCAGGATAGGTGCAGCTGAGACCTGGACGCTGAATTAGCCAAGGTTTAACCCCTGGTGAGTGTAAGAAGCAGAATGAAGGCATTACATGGCACTCCCGCACATTCACCTGCAGCCAGGAGGGCATAAACCGAGAACACTTACATTTCACAAGACTGTCTAGAAAGCAACAGAAAAATGTTAACAGGATGTGAAAATCTAGTTCTCACCGATTCTCAATGAGCCACTGTGCTGTGCTGCGGACTTTCTTCTCAACCTGTGGCAGCTGCTTTCTCCCAGGTTCCAGCCAACAAAAGCCGAGAGACGCATCCTGCCACAGCAACGGGTCAACCGCAGCAATGTGCCACATCCGGCACACCTGAGACGCCCTGCAGTACACAGAATGAAAGTCACTGCAGAGTCTAACACCTGCGATACCAGGCAATGTACACAGAGAGGTCAATCACTACAAAGTCTAGTTTAGTGTCTAACACCTGAAACACCCTGCAGTACAGACACAGCAGTCACACAAGAGTAACACCTGAAACACCCTGCAGTAGACACAGCAGTCACACTACAGAGTAACATCTGAAACACCCCACAGCAGTCAGTCACTACAGAGTAACACCTGAAACACCCTGCAGTACACACACAGCAGTCAGTTACTACAGAGTAACACCTGAAACACCCTGCAGTACACACACAGCAGTCAGTTACTACAGAGTAACACCCGAAACACCCCGCAGTACACACACAGCAGTCACTACAGTTACACCCGAAACACACCGCAGTACACACACAGCAGTCACTACAGTTACACCCGAAACACCCCGCAGTACACACACAGCAGTCACTACAGAGTAACACCCGAAACACCCCGCAGTACACACACAGCAGTCACTACAGAGTAACACCCGAAACACCCCGCAGTACACACACAGCAGTCACTACAGAGTAACACCCGAAACACCCCACAGTCACACTACAGAGTAACACCTGAAACACCCCACAGTATACATACAGCAGTCAGTCACTAGAGTAATACCAGAAACATCCCACCGTACACACACAGCAGTCACACCCCACAGTACATACACAGCAGTCACTATAGAGTAATACACAAAACACCCTACAGTACACACTTAGCACTAGGTCAGTCACTAACACCTGAAACACCACACAGTACATACACAGCAGGCAGTCACTAACACCTGAAACACCACACAGTACATACACAGCAGGCAGTCACTAACACCTGAAACACCACACAGTACATACACAGCAGGCAGTCACTAACACCTGAAACACCACACAGTACATACACAGCAGGCAGTCACTACAGAGTAACACCTGTAATACCAAGAAATGTACACAGTGATCAGACTATGGCAGTCTCACACCCAGCTGTACATACACAGCAGTCAGTCACTACAGAGTAACACCCGAAACACCCCGCAGTACATACACAGCAGTCAGTGACTACAGAGTAACACCTGAAACACCCCGCAGTACATACACAGCAGTCAGTGACTACAGAGTAACACCTGAAACACCCTGCAGTATATGCACAGCAGTCAGTCACTACAGAGTAACACCCAAAACACTCCGCAGTACACACATAGAAGTCAGTCAGTCACTACAGAATTACACCCGAAATACCAGGAAATGTACACAGTGATCAGACTATGGCAGTCTCACACCTAATACCCAAGTAACATACGCAGTGGTCAGATAGCAGAATATCACACCTTGGATGCCAGTAACACATCCCAAAGTCACAGCACAGACTCACACCTCCAAGACTAAGAGGAGGGCAAGAATAAACAGAAATACTAGAAAGCAACAAGGCAAACGATCTGCAAAATCCAACGTGGAAAACAAACCAGCAGATCAGTATAATATCCAAAAAGACTTTGAGGATACCGTGTATGAAACAAATGCCCATTTGTTTCATACACAGTATCCTCAATAAAGTCTTTTTGGATATTAAACAGAAATACTAAACACCCTTCTGTCTGGTAATCACTTGAGAGGTCTGGAAATAGACTGATTGTTGTCAAGGGTGTTTATGGCAGTAGGATAGATGCTCCACTATTTTTGGAAAGAACTGGTGTGGAACTAGAAAAACTATTAGCAGGTAAAGTTACAGAGCTACAAAGTAAACCATCCTAACACTTTAAAGGAACCCAAAGGCACTTGGTGGATCTACTGGCCAGAGTATGAGTGACTGGATGGGGAACAAGGAGTGAGAAACTGAGGGCATGAAGGGGGGAGGGGGGGCAAGAGTGTGCAACCAAGTGAGGGCACGAAGGGGGAGGAGACTAGCGTGAACATAAGAACAGCCATATTGGGTAAGACCAATAGTCCATCTACTGTAGCACAATTTCCTGCTTCCAACAGTGGCCATTCCAGATCACAAATACCTGGCAGAAACCCAATTAGTAGCAACATTCCATGCTACCAATCCCAGGGCAAGCAGTGGTTTCCCCCATGTCCATCTCAATAACAGACTATGAGATTTTCCTCCGGGAACTTGTCAAAACCTTTTTTAAACCCAGATATACTAACAGCTGTTACCACATCCTCCTGCAGTGAGTTCCAGAGCTAACTATTCTTTGAGTGAAAAAATATTTCCTCATATTTGTTTTAAAAGTATTTCCATGTAATTTCATTAAGAGTCCTATGGTCTTTGTACTTTTTGAAAGAGTGATAATCGATTCACTTTAACCCATTCTACACCACTCAGGATTTTGTAGACTTCAATCATATCCTCTTCTCAGCCGTCTCATATGGGAGGAAATTCATCCCCTTTATCATTTTCATTTCTCTTCTTTGGACCTTTTCTAAATTCCACTATATCTTTTTGGAGATACGGTGACCAGAACTGAATGCAGTATTCAGGGTGAGATCGCATCATAGAGTGATGCAGAGGCATTATAATATTCTTGGTCTTATTTACCATCTCTTTTCTAATAATTCCTAGCATCCTGTTTGCTTTTTTGACTGCCACCACTGCACACTGGGAAGAAAATGTCAGCGTATCGTCTACATTGAAACCTAGATCTTTTTCTTGAATGCCAGTTATACGAACAACCTGATTGACCTCCCAATTAGAAATACAACAATGTCATCGCGAACATACCTCAATCTACACCTCCCAAACTGCAGAGGTGTCAAGTACAAAACATACTATGCATCCAGTTTCTCCTTTCTGGGTAGCCAACTGTCCCAAGACCCATCCGAGCTATTAATAACTATTTACCTTTCAGGAAAATGTTAAAGTCCCATTTTTTCAAGCAAGTTTACCCTAATGGACCAGCTTAATTCCACCAGATCACCTACAATACTCCTGCTAAGTCGTCGACGCTTACTCTGACCCCAATGTTATACTCAATCCCTCATCTTCTTCCCTCCATCCTTTACCATTTCCCTCCCATTCTCCTTCCCTTTCACCTATCATATCCTTGTCTACCTTCCCTATTCTAGTTCATTACATTCTTTTCACATGTCCTTTGTAATGCCTTTCATAATGTAAGTAGTTGTGATCATCACAATTTATAATACTGTTCCTACATTTCCTTGTTTTTACTGTATTCTTTACCATGCAAGATGCTTTCTTTTACTATGTAAGCTGCATTGGACCTGCTGTATGTGGGAAAGAGTGGGGTACAAATGTAATAAATAAATAAAGTGGACCCTAGAATCAGGTAACTATGATTTGTATTATTCTTTCCAACGTGCATCACTTTGCATTTGTCCACATTAAATTTCTTCTAACAGTTGGATGCCCAGTGTTCCAGTTTCCTTCCTGCAATTTTTCAAAATCCGCATGGTTTGACAACCTTGAATAGTTTTGTGTCATCTGCAAATTTAATCACCTTACTTGTCGTTCCGTTTTCCAGATCATTTATACATATGTTAAATAGCACTGGTCCCAGTACAGATCCCTGCGGCACTCCACTATTCACCCTCCTCCATTAAGAAAAATGGCCATTTAACTCTACCCTTTGTTTTCTGTCCAATTACCAATTCCTAATCCATAAAAAGACATTGCCTCCTACCCCATGACTTTTTAATTTTCTCAGGAGTGTCTCATGAGGAAATCTTTCAGATGCTTTCTGAAAATCTAGACACACTACATCAACAGGCTAACCTTTATCCACATATTTACACTTTCAAAGAAATTAACCAAATTAGTGAGGCAAGATTTCACTTGGCTGAACCCATGCCGACTCTGTCCCATTGAACCATGTTTGTATGTTCCGTAATTTTCTTCTTTATAAATAGTCTCCACTATTTTCCTCGGCACTGAAGTCAGGCTTACCAGTCTGTAATTTCCCAGATCACCCCTGAAACACTTTTTAAAAATCAGCGTTACATTGGCCACCCTCCAATCTTCAGATACTAAGGACGATTTTAACGTCTAAATGGCAGATGACTTTCAATCTGAGCAAGTGCAAGTGATTCATATGGGAAAGAGGAAACCGAACTATAGCTACATAATGCAAGGTTCCACATTAGGAGTCACGAACCAAGAAAGGGATCTCGGCGGCAGCGTTGATGATACGTTGAAATCCTCTGCTCAGTGTGTGGTGGCTAAGAAAGCAAATAGAACGTTAGGTATTATTAGGAAAGGAATAGAAAACAAAAGTGAGGACGTTATAATGCCGTTGTATCGGTCCATGGAGAGACATCACCTCAAATATTGTGTTCAATTCTGGTCGCCATATCTCTTAAAAGATATAGTGGAATTGGAAAAGGTACAGAGAAGAGCGATGAAAATGATAAAGGGGATGGGACGACTTTCCTATGAGGTAAGGCTGAAGCATCTAGGGCTCTTCAGCTTGGAGAAAAGATGGCTGAGGGGAGGTATGATAGAGGTCTATAAAATAATGAGTGGAGTGGAACGGGTAGATGTGAATCGTTTGTTTACTCTTTCCAAACATACTAGGACTAGGGGTCATGCAATGAAGCTAAAAGCAGCAAATTTAATACGAATCAGAGAAAATATTTCTTCACTCAACGTATAATTAAACTCTGGAATTTGTTGCCAGAGAATGTTGTAAAGGTAGAAGGTTTAAAAGAGGTCTGGACGGCTTCCTAAAGGAAAAGTCCACAGACCATTACTAAATTGACTTGGGGAAAATCCACTGCTTATGTCTGGGATAAGCAGCATAAAATGTATTGAACTTTTTCAGGATCTTGCCAGGTATTTGTGACTTGGATTGGCCACTGTTGGATACAGGAAAATGGGCTTCATGGACCTTTGGTCTGTCCCAGTGTGGCAATACTTATGTACTTATGGTTTCAGATCACTAACAACAGATCAGCAATTTCATTTTTGAGTTCATTATCCTGTGGTATTTGCCATCCGGTCCAGTTGATTTATCACAGTATAACTTGTTGATTTGGCTCAGTATGCCTTTCAGGTTCACAAAGATTTCTTTCAGTTCCTCCGAATCATCACCGTTGAAAACCATTTCCGGTACAGGTAGATCTCTTACATCTTCTTCCGTAAATACCAAAGGAAGAATTCATTCAATCTCTCTGCTATGGCCTTGTCCTCCCTGAGTGACCCTTTTGCTCCTTCATGATCTAACAGTCCCACAGATTCCATTCACAGGCTTTCTGCTTCTGATGTACCTAAAAAAGGTGTTTTTGTCTCCGTGGTTTTTCTTTATATACTCTTTTAGCCTTCTTTAGCAATGCTTTGCATCCAGCTTGACACTGCTTATGTTGCTTCTTATTTTCTTCATTCTGATAATTTTTCCATTCTTTGAAGGATGCTCTTTTAGCTCTAATAGCCTCTTTCACTTCACTATTTAACCATGCTGGCTGTCGTTTGCTCTTCTTTCCACCTTTAATATGTGGAATACATCTGATCTGGGCTTCAAAGATGGTATTTTTAAACAAATTCCATGCCTCATTTACATTTCTAACCTTTGCGGCTGACCCTTTCAGCTTATTTTTAACCATTTTCCTCATTTTGTCATAGTCAATTAAATGCTGCTACTGTAGATTTCTTTAGTGACTTCACTTCCAGATAGCAGCACAAATTTGATCATGTTATGATCACTGTTTCCCAGGGGATCCAACACAGTTACCTCTCGTACCATTCCCTGCATTCCATCAAGAACTAGATCTATAATAGCTCCCCCTCTTGTTGATTTGTGGACCAGTTGCTCCAAGCAGCAGTCATTTATTACATCCAAGAATTTTACATCCCCAACGCTCCCTGATGTAATTTATCCACTCAATATTGGGATAATTGAAATCACCCATTATTATAATGTTGCCCAATTTGCCAGCTTTCCTAATTTTTTTTTTTTATAATTCTCTTTTATTATCAATCTTTATGAACAGGTATACAGAGATAACAACTTTCATATCTATTGCAATTTATTTATTTGTTGCATTTATATCCCACATTTTCCCACCTATTTGCAGGCTCAATGTGGCTTACATAGTACCATAAAGGCATTCGCCAAGTCCAATAGAGAAACAAATACAATGTGACATTGTGGTCGAATAAGGCATTCGCCAAGTCCGGAAGAGAAACAAATACAAGGTGACATTGTGGTCGAATAAGGTATTCGCCAAGTCCGGAAGAGAAACAAATACAAGGTGACATTGTGGTCGAATAAGGTATTCGCCAAGTCCGGAAGAGAAACAAATACAAGGTGACATTGTGGTCGAATAAGGTATATGTGTGTCAGGTACAATGGGGGTTGAGGAGAAGAAAGGTTATATAGTGTCCATTTCGATCTTTGGTTTTGCTGTGTTGCAGAGTGTAGGTATCTATGTTGGGTTGATGGGGTATGCCTGTTTGAATAGGTAGGTTTTTAGTGATTTCCTGAAGTTTAGGTGGTCGTAGGTTGTTTTCACAGCTTTTGACAATGCGTTCCATAGTTGTGTGCTTATATAGGAGAAGCTGGATGCGTAGGTTGCTTTGTATTTGAGTCCTTTGCAGCTTGGGTAGTGGAGGTTTAGGTATTTTCGAGATGAATTGGTTATGTTTCTGATTGGTAGGTCAATGAGGTTTGGCATGTATCCTGGGACTTGGCCGTGGATAGTTCTGTGGACCAATATTACCATACCATATGTCCTCCCCCCCCCCCATTGTATTCCCACCCCCCGCCCTCCCCTCACAAAATTAACCAAGCCTAACATTAAATTCAGATATGGTGACTCTCAAAGAAAAGAACCCGTCTCTGTGCCAGCGCTACACATTCAGCCTGATATGCCCCGCCATTTTATATAGGGAATCCATATTTTAGAAAATTGTATAATTTGTCCCCGTTTTTTGGCAGTGAGCTTAGCCATAAGACAACAATAGTCCACCTTGATGAAAACTTGTTTAACTGATGGCACTGTGGCTTGCTTCCAGTACTTCGCGATCACTATCCGAGCTGCTGTGTAGATATGGGAGATGAGATAATGAAGATCTTCCTTAATTCCCGGTTGTTGTACATTCAGGAGGCAGGCAGCAGGCTCTGCGTTTGGCAGCCCCGGGAAGCCTTTCAACAGTTGAGTGAAGATCTGTCCAAAACCCCTGAATGACAGGGCATGCCCACCAGATATGCCAGAAGGTACCGGTTTCCCCACACTGGTGCCAGCATGCTGCCGACCCCATCTTGAATATGCGAGATAACCCCAGGTTAAGTACCACTGGTATAACATCTTATAACCATTTTCCACTAAGGGGGTTACCACCGAGAGTCTCAGTAAATATTTAAATGTCTTTGACTATTTTGTATGGTCGTAATTAGAAGATAACATCGATTCCCATATATTTTGACAAGTAAGCAAAGGCTAGGATCTGTGTATCAGAGCAAGATATATCCTAGAGATCCCCTCTCTGCCAGTGCCTGAACGTATTGCACATTCCAGCTCAGTTTCTGGTAGCATTAAATCAGCTTTAGTTTTACGGTGAATAAAATGTTTAATTTTTATGTACTGGAAACTCTCTCTGTCCATTAGCCCATATTCCTCTTTCAATGCTTCAAACACAATACAATACATTCCCCCTCTTCCCAGATCTGCCCCAATTCCCGAAGGGATGATGCTGCCCACCTTTGGTATGTATAGTCCATTTTACCTGGGGGAAAGCTCAAGGCATACATGATAGGGGTTGATAAATGATACCTCCGATCAGGAAACATATTTGCTCTTCATTTTGGCCATGCCCCCAACACCACTCCCATCTGTCCTCCTAATCTGGGGAGCAGCCCCCGCAACAGTGGTAACGGAAGCCAGGGGACCGCCCAAAGGGGAGTATCTCCCAACATATGTTGGTTAATGTATGTCCATAGTCTAAAGAGCTCCTTCTGCCATATAGCCAATGTTTGAAATAGGGCTGCCCTATAATACAATATGAAGTTTGGAACCCCCATACCACCATCCTGTCTAGATTGGTAAAGGATATTCCTGTTTACTCTTGGGGGATCTCTTGCGCCAGATGAATGCAAAGACTTTTCTATTATGTGACACTTCATGGATTGGCAGGGCCATGAATAAATACAACTTAGGCAACAATGTCATCTTCACCGCTGCTATCCTACCCACCCAGGATAGCCGAAGGCCTCCCCTCCTCTCCAACTCCGAGAATAGCTCCTTCAGTTTAGGGGAAAGTTTTCTCGAAATATATCACTAACATTTGACGTCAGATTAACCCCCAGATACCTAATGTACTGGTGGGGATCCATTTAAATGGGAAGATAGTTTTCAATGATAATTGCAACTCTGATGATAGCTGAACAGGCATTAGCTCCGATTTCTGTATATTAATTTTTCAAGCCTGCTATTTCACTACACGATGCTAAGATATCCATAACTGCAGGTGATGGTTTAGATAGGGTAAGGAGTACATCATCAGCAAACAACATAATCCTAGTTTCTTGTTGCCCTACACGTATTCCCTGCACTAGAGGGGATTCCCGAATGAGTATGGCTAAGGGCTCCATGGAAAGCGCAAATAAAAGCGGTGAAAGTGCATAGCCTTGCCGTGTACCTCGGAACAATTCAAAGGGTGAGATATTGGTGTTATTAATTTTTAATTGAGCCAATGGCTGCCTGTATAGTGCTTGAACCCATTGCATAAAGTGCCCCATGAATCCCAGCTTCTCCATAAGTGTGAAAAGATTTGTCCAGAGGACTCTATCGAAGGCCTTCTCTGCATCCAGAGATAGGAAGATCGCAGGCCCACCAAGGAGCTGCCTCCAAGTTATGAATCTGCTGCAGTTTCCCCTCCATATAGTAGGCCAATGCAAACGGGTGCTGCCGATATTTAACTCCCTTTTCTCGGCGGTATCTAGTAAACCCCCGCAGTTCTGACCAACATTTTAGAGTTGTGGGGGCCAAGTCTTTATATATTTCTATTGGAAATGTGTCCCACTGCAGGGGAGCGGATTTGCGCACCTTTATCAAGAACATCTCTTTAGTTTTATATTCCGAAAAGCAGGCTATGTCTCTGGGAATATTTGCTCTCAGGCGGGTAGCCACTCTATGCGCCCGCTCAATTTTAATTGATTCCGGGGTTACCTCCTGGTCCTCTGTCGATAACAGCATGCTTGCTATTTGCTGGGTCACTAGCTCACAGTTTACATAGTCCACCTGCTCTAGTATTCCTCTGATACGGATATTCATTCTATGACCGCGGTTTTCCAGGTCTTCCACTTTATCTAATAGGAACACACAGAGGGCCTGTTGTTCTGCCATAGATGTTTCGAGAGTAGTCATAGCTTCTTGTTGATCCTCCACCCTATTGTCCACATCCTCCAGGCGGTGGCCCAGTTCCAAGATTTCACCTCGAAGGTCCGTTGCCAGCGCCGAGAGATCCTCACATACCCCTTTAATATCGGTTCAAATCTCTTCCAACAGGGCACGAAAATCACAGATATTAAATTCGCCATCCTCCATTACTCCCTCCTGTGTTAGCTCGTCCACCCCATCCACAGCAGTGATTATTGGCCTGCAACCACCGCCATCTTGTTTGCAGGAGCTCGTGGTAGATAAGCAAACTCTTTTAATGATTTGCATGATGGAATTAGTACTTTCCCGGCCATATAGCAGATCAATAAATCATTCGCAATCAGATAGCCTAATTTAACCGGGGATGTTGCTCGTTTGGCTGGCTACAGGCAACATTTTTCCCGCGGGGCAAGCAGAGCTACTCGATCATACCTCCACTGCTGGACATGACGTCACCGCTCTCAGCTTTCCTAATTTCTTAAACATTTGCTCATCTGTTTGTTCTGTCCTGGCGGACAGTAGTACAGCCATACCAGTATACTCTTTCCCTTCACACATGAAATTTCTATCCACAAGGATTCCATACTGTTTCATGTAGAATATTTATTTTGTTTGACTCAATTCTCTCTTTAAAATATAGCACAACCCCTCCCCCCCCCCACACACAAATTGTACCCTGCTAACATAGTGTCTCATTGATTGCCCTCCTTCCACCAGGTGTATGAAATGCCTATTATATCTACCTCTTTATTTAGTGCTATATATTCCAATTCTCCTATCTTATTTTTTGAGGCTTCTAGCCTTTGCATATAGACACTTCAAATTGCCTTTTTTCCTTGCATCTACAGGCTGCTTTGAAGTTAACGGGGATAATTTGTATCCTTTACTCTGTTCTCCCATTAAACACTCTTGGCTTTCTTTCATCAAGTGAGGGCATGAGGTGGGGGATAAGAGTGCGCAGACAAGCGAGGGCATGAGGTGGGGGCTAAGAGTGCGAAGACAAGCGAGGGCGTGAGGTGGGGGGGCAAGAGTGCACAGACAAGCGAGGACGTGAGGTGGGGGATAGGAGTGCGCAGACAAGCGAGGACGTGAGGTGGGGGATAGGAGTGCGCAGACAAGCGAGGACGTGAGGTGGGGGATAGGAGTGCGCAGACAAGCGAGGACGTGAGGTGGGGGATAGGAGTGCGCAGACAAGCGAGGGCAAGAGGTGGGGGATAAGAGTGCGCAGACAAGCGAGGGCGAGAGGTGGGGGATAAGAGTGCGCAGACAAGCAAGGGCAAGAGGTGGGGGATAACAGTGCACAGACAAGCGAGGGCAAGAGGTGGGGGATAAGAGTGCGCAGACAAGCGAGGGCATGAGAAGGGGATAAGAGTGCACAGACAGGCGAGGGCATGAGGAGGGGATAAGAGTGCACAGACAGGCAAGGGCATGAGGAGGTGATAAGAGTGCGCAGACAAGCGAGGGCAAGAGGTGGGGGATAAGAGTGCACAGACAAGCGAGGGCAAGAGGTGGGGGATAAGAGTGCGCAGACAAGCAAGGGCATGAGGAGGGGATAAGAGTGCGCAGACAAGCAAGGGCATGAGGAGGGGATAAGAGTGCGCAGACAAGCGAGGGCATGAGGAGGGGGATAAGAGTGCATAGACAAGTGAGGGCACGAGGGGTGGAGACAAAAGTGTGCAGAGATGTTAGGGCATAAAGGGGGATGGACAAGAGTACACAGACAAGTGAAGGCATGAAGAAGGGGGACAAGGGTGCACAAGTAAGAGCATGGCAAGTGAGGTCATGGTGGAGAAGAGTGCACAAGTAAGGGGATGGAAGGGCGGGCGGGCGGGCAAGTGAGAGCTTGAGGGGATGGCAAGAATGAGCAAGTAAGAGGATGGGAAGGGGGAGACAAGTGAGGGCATGGGAAGAGCCAACAGCAAGTAAGGAAATGGGGTAAGAAAAGTGTTAAGCGGACATATTTTTATGGTGGGGAGGGGAGGAGTCCAAGATGGCGGAAGGTTGTCGCTGCAGTGAGTGCTGAATTGCTAGCTGGTGCCATTCTGATTCCCTTTTCTTCTATTTCTCCTCATTATGCCTCATACTAAAAAGAAGGGGGTTGTTAAGGCTGTGTCCTCAGCTGTTGAGGTTCCCCCTAACCAGTGGCGAATCAGCAGCTCTGCAATTGAGCCCTTAAAAGGTACTTACTGTAAGCAGAGGCTCTGCGTTGAACGGCAGAGGAGCGTCCCCAGCTACAAACGTACTGCCGTGTCCAGCAGTCAGATTGGAGACTCCTAAAGGTGCCACTTTTATCGCAGATTCGGCATTAGAAATGCCTTGTGATGACGGGGCCCCAGGATTTTGACTTCCAGGTGAGACGAGAGCGGAATATTTGCCCCCAAGGCGGTTTCTTTGGATCTTATCTGGAAAGCCATTCGAGATTTTAGTGTAATTTTAACAAAAACACTTCGGAGGTAAAGCTCTAAATTAGATATGAATAAAAATTTGGAAAAAATAAACCTGGATTTTTCTGGACAAAATTAATCAAGTCCAGACTGACGTTAAAGGCCTACAAAAATTTAAAGCTGCTGCGGTGGTGGACAGATTGATGGTTCAATGTAAATTATAAATAGAAAATCAGAATAGGAGGTTTAATCTCTGAATTCTGAATTTTCCTGACCATGACACCTTTGGACTTAAGAAATATTTAATTGATGTTTTGAAATTTTCCCCTGATGCTTTTCCTCCTATAAATAAGATTTTCTATTTGCCAGTTTTCTCTAAAAATAGCCAAAGTGAAAGAGCGGATTTAATTCCTAAGCAATCTTTAGACTTGAACAATATTTCAACTACCCTTGAAGAATCTGTCAACAAAATATCTCAGAGCGACTTTAAATAAACAAGGGAATTAGTTTGCTTTTTGTTTTATTGAAGCTACAAGGGATAGACTGTTACATGTTTTACTTTGTATTTTGCTCCCCTTTTTGTGACTCATTTCTGGATTCTCTTCCCCCTTTTGGTATGTGGTCTAAGGAAGAGTAAAATTTATTTCCTTGTTGATTTGTTATTTCTTTGTATGTTAAGCTCTGTATTTCTTGAACAAGTGTTAATTTTGTGTATTACTTTTTAAATTGAATAAATAAAACTTAAAATAAAAAAATAAGAGGGTTAAGTGAAGGGACTTAATGAGGTGCAGAATGTGAATGTAGGGACTGGAGGGATTCAGTGAAGATCAGTATCTAGAAGAGATTGTCTCTGCTGAAATTCATTTTTCTTCATGGAAAGGGTGGTGAAATCACAGAACAAGCCTCCCAGTGGAAGTGGTGGAGATGAAAACAGTAACTGAATTCAAGAGAGCTTGGGACACGTACACAGGATTTTGTAAAGGAGCGATAAGGAGAGTAGAGGGCGTGGATGGGCAGACTGAATAGGCCACATGGTCTTTATCTGCTTACATTTTTCTCTGTTTTTACCTCCCAGATCCCTTCTCTTTCCCCAGCACTAACCCCAAGGATCCCTTTCTCCCAGAAAAATTAGCTAAAGGAAATTTTTTTAATGCGCTAATATAAATATTTAAAAATATGCAACAAGAACCATGGGCTATGAATAGAGTCATGAAACTAGCAGGTAGCACCATTTAAGATAAAATGAAAGAAAATACTGGAAATAGCTGCTGGAAATGTGTTGAAAGAAGTTAACAGATGGGTTTAGAAAGCGTTTGGCTAAGGAAGGTCAATAAGCAATTTTAGTCAGAAAAACCTGGGGAAGGCATACTTAGCAGCAAAAAAAAAAAAAAATCTACTGTTCTTGTCAGGTACTTGTGATGTGGATTTGGCCAGGGTTGGAGGCAGGGTGGTGGTTCTTTGGTTTGAGAAGGAGTGACATATTCTGAGAAGACACTGGAGCAACCTCCACAGAGGTAAAGAGAAAAGAAGAAAGTAGATTAAACAAGCACAAGGGGGCTTGTGCTGATGGCAGAATGAGCAGAGAGTACATTCCACAGTCCCTGATCAGCACAACAATGTGTAAACTGCAACTAAGGAGAATGGGAATGGCACAATCACTTATGTGGTCAAAGCAGGAAAGAAAAAAAACAATCCATTCCTAACACTACAGAGAAGTCATACCCTGCAGATAAGACAGAGGCTGATGGATTCGCCAACAATTCACTAAAGTTGAGACTTTTCATTCCGACCTTCGAGATTTCTGCAATGAAGGAGGTATTACAACAACTTTTGTTACAAATTCAATACTTTGGATATATGTTTAGTTTTCGAAGGGCAACCTTCGAAAGCTAATCAAGAAATGTATTATGTCCAATAAAAAAGGTATCATCTTATTTTATTTTCCATGTTTTATTTTGTTTGATTTCTATTCATTACCTTTAAGAGTGGACTAACACGGCTACCACACCTCTCTACTTAAGATGGAAGATATATGTTTAGAAATTGCTAACGAGGAGTCACAGCTTGTTTCCTCTGTAAATCATAGGGTAGAGCAGATGAATGACTGACTTTGGTAAGGGTAGACAATGTGGCTGCCCTGGTCCAGACTGAAGTTCACAGTTCCTATAAGAGATACCTGAAAGGAAGACCATGCTTTTATTTTTATTCTGTTTTTGGAGCTGGGTCTCTTTCTAAAAGTTTATTCTGTCTGCTGATTTGGCTGAGGTCATCTTCAAAAATATGTTACCTGATGTGTACTATATTTATTGTTACCATTTCATCATCATTGGTGAGATACTGCATATTCTTTATTCCCCTATTGTTGTGTTCTCTATCATGGCTACACTGTTCAGGAGGGTTTTCTGGGTGCTTTGGTCTTTTTCTAATTTGGCATGTATGTATGCATGAGAGAGGATCTGGTAAGTCAAACTGATACTGAGGCAACAGTTATCTTCCACCTCACCCGAATAGAACTGCCTCAGTTCATAAGATTGTTATAATATTTGTGTACAAATAAAGCAGTGTATAGTCAAGCCAGCGAACAGCAGCCTCATCAGCTCTATGAAGTACTGCCAAAACACCATTAAGCTGGGTCAACGCAGAAGAATCAACATGAGGTACTGCCTGTACTTCTCTGCAAATGCATAAGTCGCTATTTGCCATTCTTAACCTCTGCTATGGCCCTGTCCTGTGCATAAGTCATTGAATAGTAAGCTCGTCCACATGGGATGAATTAATCACAGGCACCAACTTCTATTCCTCTCACCACTCAGCCAACATGCACACTAGAAATTAGTTGTGATTCGGTACTGTGCGCTCTCCAAACCCCATAGTGGAAGTGATCCAATTTCTGACTTTCCTAAAAATTCATAGAGTTGGAATAAAACAGCCTTTTCCATTATTTTAGCAGGACCATGTACATCTGAAACTGGACAATAGTTATTATTTATTACATTTGTACCCCGCGCTTTCCCGCATATTGCAAGCTCAATGCGGCTTACATAGTTAATACAATTACAATAGCATAGTCTAAGTAATTATGTAATCTCTTTGATACATTGTTTCCATCCCTGTATTATCTCTGTGATACTTTGAAAGCTGCATTGAACCTGCTATTGAGCAGGGTATAAATGCCACAAATAAATAAATAAATTAGAGGAGAATATTATAAGCAGTGAAAGTGTGGTTTTGAGAATAAGTTGAGTATGTAAAGGTAACAAAGGTAGGATTAGGATAAGCAAAAGGAAGAGAGATTGGGAGATGTGAGGAGAGGAAGGATGGAGTGGGAAAGATAAAGGGCAAAGGATGGAAAGGAAAAAGATAAAGGCATAAAGAGCTTGAGAGATAGTCTAAGGTATAGTAAACGTCAGGTTCAGGATTAAGAGGAAGGGTTTAAAAGTTAAGTCGAGTTCTTTTTCTTGGATGTAAAGTTGAAGATGGCAGTTCTAAAATGTTTTACTCTGGGAGGTGGAGGCAACCTGGGGTCTGATAGGGAATCAAATGGGAGAGGGAGGCCCCTTTCTCCACCCCCAATCCTTGTACAGGAAGGGTATGGTCCCCTTCGTCCTGCTGTCCTCACCGGCAGCTACCTGTACAAGGAGGGATACAGACCCCTTCCTCTTCATCCTCTGCTCTGGGGGGGGGGGGGGGGGTTACAAGCCTCTTCCTCTCCCAGTACCTGTACAGAGCGGGACGGGATACGAGCCCCTACCTCTTCCCCTTCTCTCTCCCTAGTACCTGCACAAAGCGGGAACGGCCCCCTCAGACGCGACAAGCAGCCGAAAGATACGAAGTAGCAGCTCCACTGGCAGCTTTTCTCCCCAAGGTCCAGGGTCCCCACGAAGCACCGCTGGACACTTCCTGGCCTCTCCTCGCATCCTGCTGCTCCGGGGCCGACTCTCACGCTCTGGGCTCCCGCTCCGCACCACCAGCAGCATATCCGCGTCCGTCTCCTGCACCCTGTACCCCAGGCCCGGGGCAGAACGATGAACCCGCCGCCGCTTCCTATTAACGCACTTCCCAGGACCCGAATGCCTGAGGCGGCCCTTCTCCATCAGCTCACTGTGTGATCCAACTTGCTCTAGTCTGAACTCAAACTCTGCCCCCTTTGTATTTCCACTTTCCCAGCCTTACTTCATCCTGTTTCTGTGTTCCAAACCTCACTCTAAACTCAAACTCTGCCCCTTTCGAATTCCACTCTCTCTGCCTTATTTCTTCCTGTTTCTGTATTCCAAGCCTTGTTCTGAATTCAAACTCTGCCCCTTTTAATTCCCACTCCCCCTGCCTTACTTGTTCTTCCTGTTTTTGTTCCAAGTCTCGTTCTGAACTCAAACTCTGCCCCTTTCAATGCCCATTCTCCCTGCCTTTAATCCAATGAGGTCCTTGATTTAGTCTAGGCTAGCTGTTTCTGTGCTCCAAGCTTCAGCCCCTTTCAATTCTCACTCTCCCTGCCTTACTACTTCCTGTTTCTGTGTTCCAAGCCTCGTTCTGAACTCAAACTCTGCCCCAAGGAAGCTGTTCCAATCCATCCCTGCTTTACTACTTCCTGTATCTGTGTTACAAGCCTCGTTCTGAATTCAAACTCTGCCCTCTTTCAATTTCTACTTTTCCAGTCTTAATGTCCACACTCCCTGCCCGTTTCATCCTCTTTCTATTCCCACTATCCCTGTCTTAATTCTGCCCGTTTCTGCGTTCCTAGCCTTACTCTAAACTCAGACTTTGTCCTTAGTTTTTCTTTATTCCAAAGCTCTAGATTTTCCTAAATTCCGAACTTTGCTTCCCGCATTTTCTGTATTTGAAGACATTGCTGGCACATCTATGACATTGGATGCTTAAAGATGACGTAAAACTGCATGGTGGGCCAGAGAGTTAAGGTGTCACTGTGAGTATAATGTTTCAGGTTCCTTTTTCTTTTTTTATATACAATTTTTATTAAATACTTTCAATCCAATCAATTTTCTTTTTTTTGTTACAATAAATGTTTATAACATAATGTAACAAAATATTGATGAAATTAGATTTATCTTTGCTTTGATACATTTTTTATTCTGGAAAAGCCTGGTATTATTTGAAACAGAATCTTGAAGGGGATGCAATACTCATAGACCTCTCATATCAGGCAGATTTTACATGCAGGTTTTGTTAGTTGGTCACGTTAGTTATTATTTTATTAAATTTAAAATGTTTATCTTTGCATGAATGTTTACACATGACTGTACGTTTGTGTAATGTAACTGGATGTACTGATTGCATCAATATTTTGTTACATTTTTATTGAAATTTTTGTAGCATAGAGTACTACTACTATTACAGCAACAACAAAAAAGAACATCAAATGTACAATCATGTGTATACATTTATGCAAAAATAAACATATTTTGGTTTTACTAAGTGACGGCAGATAAAGACCTGAATGGTCCATCTAGTCTGCCCAACAGTCACATTCATTATTAATTAAAGATTCAAATCAACAATGAATGTGATCTTATATGGTCTTTCTTTGATGTTTCTGGGATATAGACTGTAAAGTTCCGCCCAGCTCTGTTCTTATGTTCGAACTAACATAGTAATATAGTAGATGACAGCAGAAAAAGACCTGCATGGTCCATCCAGTCTGCTCAACAAGATAACTCATATTTGCTACTTTTTGTGTATACCCTACTTTGATTTGCACCTGTGCTCTTCAGGGCACAGACCGTATAAGTCTGCCCAGCACTATCCTCGCCTCCCAACCACCAGCCCCGCCTCCCAACCACCGGCTCTGGCACAGACCGTACAAGTCTGCCCAGCACTACTGGAGTTACCGTCAAAGCCCACTCCAGCCTAGCCAAATCCATCTTGTCATTTGCAGGATAAAGACCATAAAAGTCTTCCTGGCACCATCCTGATTCCAAATTACTGGAGTTTTTGTCAAAGCTCTCTGCAGCCCATCGTAAACTGGATCACGGTATGCTGGACTCGGACCTTACAAGCCAGCCCAGCACCGGCCTTAGTTGATGCAGCCAGAGTCGCCATCAAAGCACCACTTTAAACACATATGCAACCCTTTAAGTTTTGTGTTTTATATCATTCATTTTCTAATTTGAGATCCACCACCCTCTCCGTGAAAAAGAATTTTCTGACATTACTCCTAAGGCTACCACCCCACAGCCTCAATTCTTGTCCTCTAGTTTTATCACTTTCTCTTCTCTGGAAAATATTTTTCATATTAATGCCTTTCAAGTATTTAAACATCTATAATCATATCTCCCCTAGGGTATACATATTAAGATCATATGTCCTTTGGAGAAAGTGTCATCATTCTTGTTGCCTTCTCTGGACCACTTCAAGACTTCTTACATCTTTAGCAAGATATGACCTCCAAAGCTGAACATAATACCCCAGGTGGGGCCTCACCAATGATTTGTACAGGGGCATCAACACCTCCTCTTTCTCTCTATGGCCTAGCATCATTCTGGCTATGGCCACTGCCTTGTCACATTGGTTCGTCGCCTTCAGATCCTCTTGATACTAACACCCCAAGGTCCCTCTCCCTGACTGTGCATATCAGCCTCTCACCACCTAGCACATATGTCTCCCTTGGATTTCTACTCCCTAAGTGCATCACTTTGCACTTCTTAGCATTGAATTTTAAATTGCCAAATATTAGACCATTCTTCTAACTTCTGCAGATCCTTTTTCATATTTTCCATTCCCTACAGAGTGTCTACTCTGTTACAAATCTTGGTATCGTCCACAAAAAGGCAGACCTTACCTTCTAAACCTCCAGCAATGTCGCTCACAAATATATTGAACAGAATCAGCCCTAACACTGATCCTTGAGGCACCCCAATACTCACCTTTCCTTCCTCCAAGTGAATTCTATTAACCACCACCATGTGGCATCTGTCTGTCATCCAGCTCCTATCCAGTTCACCACTTTCACACTTATTTTCGAAAGAGAAGGGCGCCCATCTTCTGACACAAATCGGGAGATGGGCGTCCTTCTCTCAGGGTCGCCCAAATCAGCATAATCGAAAGCCGATTTTGGGCGTCCTCAACTGCTTTCCATCGCGGGGACGACCAAAGTTCCCAGAGGCGTGTCGGCAGTGTACTGAAGGCAGGACTGGGGCGTGGTTAACAGATGGGCGTCCTCGGCCAATAATGGAAAAAAGAAGGGTTTTCCTGACGAGCATTTGGCCGACTTTACTTGGTCCTTTGTTTTCAGGACCAAGTCTCGAAAAGGTGCCAGAACTGACAAGATGACCACCAGAGGGAGTCAGGGATGACCTCCCCTTACTCCCCCACTGGTCACCAACTCCCTAGCATACAAAAAACAAATTTTTTAAAACATTTTTTCCAGTCTCTTTGCCAGCCTCAAATGTCATACCCAGCTCCATCATAGCAGTATGCAGGTCCCTGGAGCAGTTTTTAGTGGGTGCAGTGCACTTCAGGCAGGCGGACCCAGGCCCATACCCCCCCTACCTGTTACACTTGTGCTGGTAAATGGGAGCCCTCCAAAACCTACCAAAAACCCACTGTACCCACATGTATGTGCCCCCCTTCATCCCTAAGGGCTATGGTAGTGGTGTACAGTTGTGGGGAGTGGGTTTTGGGTTGGGGGGGTCAGCACCCAAGGTGAGGGATCTATGTACCTGGGAGCAATTTGTGAAGTTCACTGCAGTGCCCCCTAGGGTGCCCGGTTGGTGTCCTGGCATGGAAGGGGGACCAGTGCACTATGAATGCTGGCTCCTCCCACGACCAAATACCTTGGATTTGGTCGTTTTTGAGATGGGTGTCCTCGATTTCCATTATCGCTGAAAACCGGGGATGACCATCTCTAAGGTCGACCTAAATGTTGAGATTTGGGCGTCTCCGACCGTATTATCGAAACGAAAGATGGACGTCCATCTTGTTTCAATAATACGGGTTGCCCCGCCCCTTCGTGGCGCCAACCTTAGAGATGGGTGCCCTTAGAGATGGTCGTCCCCATTCAATTATGCCCCTCGTAGTATCCTAACTTCAGCCTGTCAAGTTTATTCAAGAGCCTCCTGTGAGGAACCGTGTCAAAGGGTTTGCTGAAATCTAAGTAGATTACATCTAGCGCACGTCCACGATCCAATTCTGTGGTCACCCAGTCAAAGAATTCAATCAGATTCGTTTGGCACAATTTACCTTTGGTAAAACCATGTTGTCTCGGATCTTGTAACCTACTGGATTTCAGGAAATTGACTATCCTTTCTTTCAGCATTGCTTCCATTACTTTTCCAAAAACTAAAGTGAGGCTTACCGGCCTGTAGTTTCCAGCTCCTTCTCTGTTACCATTTTTGTAAAGAGGGACTATATGCACTCTTCTCCAATCCCAAGGAACTTCCCCCATCTCCAAGGATTTCTTTAAGAGGACCCACCAAACCTCTCTGAGTATCCCTCAATATCCTAGGATGGATCCTGTCTGGTCCCATGGCTTTGTCCACCTTCAATTTTAATAAAGTATACAACTAACAATTGACCAACTTAAAAAAACTTGCTGGTAAAATCTACCCAATATGAGATGCTCCATAGGTACTGTATCCTCTTCAAGATTCTGTTTCAAATAATACCAAGATTTTTTTCACAGTAAAAAATCATCAAAGCAAAAATAATCTGTTGATGTAATGTTTTTGAGTATGACCATCTAATGTTACAAATTGACAAATAAAGTTTACATTTAGGAATTATAATGCAATTTTGAAAAAAGTTTGCACTTAAAAATTGTAATGCTTAGTTTGTAATAAAAGGATTCCATATTTCCTGAAATATTTTGATGTTATCTTTTAACAAAAATGTCAGTTTTTCCAGTTTAACTGTATCCCATACTTGTAACCATTCATTCTGAATGGGAGCTCATCCACGTTTCCAGTGTTCTTGTTCTGCCCTCTCAACTGGACTAGCATGCAGTTTAAACTAGAGTATAGAAAACATCGTTATGATAACTCAGAACTCTTGAACTAAAATTTTCTTTAATGCAGTTATCAAACAAGGAAAAATAACTTAGTTCAGATATGCTAGACAAGAGTTTTTGCCTTGCAGAGTTGGAGTCTTTTCTCAACTAGCTCTCCATGCAAAAGAGGCTGGGAGAATGGCAGCAATATGCTGAGTAGTGATGCTGTTTATACTTTTACACTGATGAAATTTTGATGAAGTCACAGAATCTTGAAAAGATCATGCAGCAGAACACAGCATAGGCAGTGTCAGTTTACAGAGGAGATATGCTGCAGACTAACTCTTACACACCCGATGAAGGGAAGGGGGGGGGGGTAACTTGCCAACATCCGCAGAGAACAAGGTAAGCCCATAGAAAGAAGAGTCTCATAAAACACAGGGAACTGGACATGTGCTCTGAAAGAGCCTATTACAGGGAACTACAGAGATCTGTAGTTTTACTATGTATCCTATCATCTGCCTCCACGCAAATAGAGGGCAGAACAGTTCTGCTATTACTCACTTCGATGATAAATAAAGAGACTGAACCAATAAATAATGCTTTTATTGGATAGACAAGGGATAATCTCAGACCATGCACCAATGACTCTTATCCTAAAAGGATTAAAAGAAAAGAACTCTAGACTGTGAAGTATGAAGGGACAATTACGGAACAATGCAGAATTCATAAATCTGCTAAAAAAGTGGCAAGAATACTTGACGTCTATCTGTCTAAATTGCTTATAACCCACCTATAACCTAGATCCCTGATGGCGAACCTATGACACGCGTGTCAGCACTGACACGCGTAGTCATTTTCGATGACACGCGGCGCCGCCGCAGTGTGGTCCGCCCAGTGCTCCCCTGCTCGCTCCCTGCTGTTTGCACCGATCCCTGCCTCGTAAAACTTATTTTTTCGCGAACCGGCAGACTGAAGAAATAAAACAAACAGCTGACAGGCTTGCCTCCTTCGATCGCGTCGGCCGCTTCCTTTCCCTGCATTCTGAGCGCGTCCCGCCCTCCTCTGATGTCATTTCCTTTCCTCGAGGGCAGGACACGCTGAGAATGCAGGGAAAGGAAGCGGCCGACGCGATCGAAGGAGGCAAGCCTGTCAGCTGTTTGTTTTATTTCTTCAGTCTGCCGGTTCGCGAAAAAATAAGTTTTACGAGGCAGGGATCGGTGCAAACAGCAGGGGAGGGTGAGCAAGTGGGGCTGGGGGGTGTGTGGACAAGTGGGGCTGGGGGGGGGGGTTGTGTGGCCAATTGGGGCTGGGGGGTGTGTGTGTGTGGGGGCAAGTGGAGCTGGGGGTGTGTGTGGGCAAGTGGGGCTGGGGTGTGTGTGTGTGTGTGGGCAAGTGGGCTGGTGGTGTGTGTGTGGGCAAGTAGGGCTGGGGGTATGTGTGTATGGGCAAGTGGGGCTGGGGTTTGAATGATCTCGGGCAGGTGGAGGCTGGGGCGAGTCACTGGACATTGAAGGGAGGGGGAGGATAGGGGGCAAAAGAGAATCGCTGGACATGGAGGGGATGGGATAGTAGGGCAGGGGAGAGAGGAGAATGGAGAATTGCTGGACATGGATGGAAGGGGAAGGCAGGGAAGAGAGAATTGCTGGACTTGGATAGGAGAGGAGGGCAGGGGAGAGAGGAGAATCACTGGACATGGGAGGGGAGGGGAGAGGAGAGGAGACATGCTGGACATGGATGGAGGGGAGGGAAGATAGGAAGGAGATGCACATGGATGGGATGGCAGGAGAGGAAGGAGAAATGCTGGAAATGGATGGAGAGGAGAGCAGGAGATAGAGGAGAATTGCTGGACATGGATAGATGGAGGGGTTGGCGGGGAGAGAGGAGAAATGCTGGACATGGAAGAAGAAAGGAGGAAAGTAAAGAAATAAATGGAAAGGAAGCCCTGGAAACGGAGTTAAGAGAACAGATAGAGAGCAGCAGAATCAGACACTTGGACCAGTATGGATAGAAAACCGTCACCAGACAACAAAGGTAGAAAAAAATTATTTTATTTTCATTTTAGTGTTTGGAATTTGTCCAATTTCAGAATTTACATCTGTTGTCTTATTTTGCACTGGGTATACTGGAGCTGATATAAGGGGTGTGGCTAATGTGGGTGTGGCTATCATAGGGGTGGAGCCATATGTGGTGACCCCAACCATAATGAGTACCGGCACCTTTTTTTCTACAAAAAATGCACTGGGTCCGCCCTCCCTCCTCGCTCCCGGAAACTAACCTTAAAGCCTCCTTTCACGTCGCAGCAAGCAGCAGCAGGGCAGGCCACTCCTTCCTTCCGTGTCCCGCCCTCGCCTGACGTAACGTCCGCGAGGGCGGAGCACAGAAGGAAGGAGGAGAGGTCTGCCCTGCTGCTGCTTGCTGCGACGTGAAAGGAGGCTTTAAGGTTAGTTCTGGGCCCGGTAGCGGGTGGAGGGGGGGGCCCAGCGACCTCGGGTGGGCAGCGATCTTGGGTAGGGGGGGCCCGGGGCGGTCCTAGTAGCAGTGATTTTTCTCGAAGTGACACACCACCCGAGTTATGCTAGGTTTTTTGGCGAATTTTGACACATCAAGCTCAAAAGGTTGCCCATCACTGACCTAGATGGTTCACAATGGGGCTCATTTTCAAAGCACTTAGACTTACAAAGTTCCATAGGTTACTATGGAACTTTGTAAGTCTAAGTGCTTTGAAAATACACCTCATAAGGTAACAAATACATAATCATAAAAAACAAACACATAGCAGCAAAAAAAAATAACAAGTGCTATAAATCCCTTGATATTTTTTCATGTACATTATGGGAAGTGGGAAAGGCTGTACTAAGAGGTCATATATCATCTCTTGCTAACTTTATTTAAAAAAAAAAACAGACAAAAAACCTCAAGAGCTACACACCCAACTAGAAAAATAAGAGAAACATAAATTAAATCCATCAAATGAGATATATTTAAAAAATTAGTAAAGTCAAGGGTGAATTAAATAAACTAGACAGTACTCAATTTTCGTTCTAAATCTCACAAAAAGATCTTGCTATGAACATGCCAACAAATGACAGAGTTTTGTGAGACGACATATAGTATCCAATAGAGACCATTGTGTCAGATTGCTTACACTGTCAATAAGAAAAATAGAAGTGACAAAGAGGACATATCCCACCCCCATCTTGTTCCTTCCCAAAAATTAATCAGTGTTAGTGAAGGAGTGGAGTGGAGGAGTAGCAGTACCTGAGAACCAGGAGAACTGCTTGGGATTCCTACTGCAGCTCCTTGAGACTCTAGGCAAGTCACTTAGGTGTCCTTTTAAAAAGGCGTGCTAGTGTTTTTAGCATGTGCTAATGATTAACGCGTGCTTATTTTTAGTGCACACTTAAAACGCTTGCGCGCCTTTGTAAAAGGACCCCTTAACCCTCCACTGCTTCAAGTACAAAATAAGTTCGTCACATATAAAATGTAAACTGCTTTGATTTTAACCACAGAAAGGCAGCATATCAAAATCCTTCCCTTTTCCCTGTTCCAGGAAGCCCACTGTCCACCCTGCAATAGCCACTAATACTGATCAGAACCAGTCTACACATACTCCACTAATACTGAACAGAACCAGTAGTGACCCCCCCCCCCTCCCAATAGACACATACCCTCATTGTTTTGGGTGCCACAGGCTTCATTAAAAAGAATTGTCAAGCACACCTGAATAAATTGCCTATATGTGTAATATCACATGAACTCCAGAAAGAAACTCCCTTAGCCACAATAGCAGTAAATTTGGGAGACTGAGATCATAATCCACACTGCTTGACTTAGGTATGAAGTCCATTACTCTTATGCTATGCACAAAAATAACCCACGTGGAGACATTGCCTCAACAGAAACCTAATAAAGATTCTGCATCTTCAGCTCCTAAACACCTTCCCCACTAACATCTCTAATAACGAGGCAGAACCAGTACCGACTCTAACAGAGACAACCCAAAAGAGATACTGCACCTTCAGCTCCGCAAACACCTTCCCCACTAACATCTCTAATAACGAGACAGAACTGGTACCAACCCCAACAGAGACAGAACCAAACAGAGATCCTGCACATTTCCCACTAACATCTCTAATAAACAGAACCAGTACCTTCCCCAACAGAAATCCTGTACCTCCCGCTAAATTTAACACCTTCCCCACTAACATCTCTAATAAACAGAACCAGTACCAACCCCAACAGAGACAGAACCCAGCAGAAATCCTGCACCTCCAGCTAAAACACCTTCCCAACTAACATCTCTAATAAAGATACTGAATAGAACCAATACTGAGCCTCGTGGCTGTACTGAATGGGATGAATCCCAATGAAGATCCTGCGCCTCAAGTTCTTCAAACACCTTCCCCAGTAATGCCACTAAATAAATGTACTAAACAGAAGTAGTACTAATCCCCAGTAGGTTGACATTAATTTCTCTCTTCTGGGTATAAAGAAAGTTCAAAATACAAGTAAAGTATGATTTAGCACATGGTTCTGTTAGCCACTGCACTTCATCCCTCTAAAGAAACCCTTTGAGCCCCATTGAATTAACTAACAACCCCAGGGGCTGCTTTCTGGACCGCCTACTGGTTCAGTTTTTTTTGGGCACTCCACCCTAGGGTTTAGTGAGAACTGCCGGGAAGTAGAGCTTGCACACATTCAGACTGAAGAAACAAGAAAGTGATATCAATTGAACCACAAGTGCAGCTAATCTCTGGTTATTTATGTGAAAGTTTTGCCTAGTGAGGCCAGCATGGAATCTTGCTGCTCTTTGGGGTTCTGCATAGAATTTTGCTGCTTTTTGGGGTTCTTCCTGGAATCTTGCTGCTCTTTGGGGTTCTGTATAGAATCTTGCTGCTCTTTGGGGTTCTGTATGGAATCTTGCTGCTTTTTGAGATTCTGCATGGAATCTTGCTACTGTCATGGGGTATCTGCAATATAAGCTTTGAAAAGTCCCAGTTCAACACTCAGGTTGCTCTTTTCCAGTTCTTGCACACACTTCCATGAGGAAGTCACCAGACCTTCCCCCAATGACACAGTTCATTCTCAAAAACAAAAAAGAAAGAAAGAAATTTCCCAAAACACTGCCTTATTTTCAGTAGCAATTTATTCATGCAGTACTCAGTTAAATTATTTCACCACTAGGGTGTCCTCTCTCACCATCCACCCCTTCTCCATTCCCCTTCCCTAGGAGCCCTTTTTAATGGAGAAACAGAAAACCTAATGTCTTTCTCTTGTCATTTAATGTCCTTCTCTTGTCGTTTTTGTTCTTACTCCAAACATTAAAAAGCACCAGTTCAACAAAAACACAGCCTTGTTTTTTGCCAAGGCTGTGCAGCCCTCCTCCTTCCTAGTGTTTGACATCAAACTGGAACTACCCGCAGCTGCTGTTGACCCTTTCAAACCAAAACCTTCCGGCCTTGTTTTCTGTACAGAAATAAAGCAAGCAAGATAATGTTCACAAACTTAACTTCATAGGTTCAGTAGAACTGAGGTCTCCTCCATCTCTACTGAAGTTTCATCTGGTTTAAAAGGTGTCTGTTCACAGTCCATGGGCTCAAGATCTTCCTCTTCCTGTCTCAACATCCTCCCTTCTGTGTCCGCCCCTCTATTGGGCTGGGTAGCATGCCCCTGTTTTCCAGGATCCTCTTTCCCTTGAGAGTTGTCCCTAAACTGAGGATTACTCCCCCTATCATTTTTCTTGTTTCTTAGGATAAGCTTAGGGGTCTTACAGGAATACCTTTGCTGTTCTTCTCCACATTTCTCTTTGGAATTCTGTGTGGAACATTGCTGCTCTTTGACATTCTGCCAGGTACTTGTGACCTGGCTACATTTGGAAGCAGGTACTGGGCTAGATGGACCATTACTCTGACCTATTATGACTATTCTTATTCTTTTAGGAGGAGGAGACAGGTTGATGCAGAAAATGGACCTTGGAGTGTTTACTGATGCAGAGGTTTACAGCTGTGATCAGAGAACAGCCAACCCTTGTTACAACATGAACCTGTGGCACTGTACTTTTCATTGAACTGAAGGATGAATGCAAGCCCATAATGTCTTTAATTTTAATTTTGACCATATGCAATACTTCCTCTCTAAGGCTTTGTAGCAGGACCTAACACTCCACTGATAGTATTAAATGTCGTTGTTTAACAAGCCTGTCCTGGAATACACCTTTGCTAGTCTGTTTTTCAGAATATCCACAATGAATATGTGTATGAGTGAGATTTACAAGCAATGGGAGCAATGCAAATAGTCTTGGGCATATTCATTATGGATATCCCAAAATGTAAACTAGCAGGGTGTGTCCTGCTTATGTGACTTCTGCTTTGCTGACATGACAGGTCCTTCAAGAACTGATAAGTCAATGCTAAGGATGTACTATTAAATACACGATTTAGGTTAAAGTGTTTCTTTCAAAGTCCCTGCTTTGTTCTATGCCTGTTTGAACAGAATTAGTCACTTAAAAGTTATTTCCATTTCTCTGCTCCATGGAAATAACTAGTTTCTTCTGCTATGCATTCTGTAACTAGTTTACAATTTGCTTGTCAGGTTCCCTAGGATGTTCTGCAAGTATGGAGGAATGGTGGCCCTTCCACGCTGCAATGTCTGCCATCCATATGCACTTGGCTTCATTTTACAGAGACACACTCTTTGGAAAGCTTCAACTTCCTCTGCAGTCTTTACCGCTCGAACTGAACAGATTGTCACTCGAGGAAAGGAGCAACTTGTGTCTGGCACACCCATTCTTTCTTTTAAAGCCTTTAGAAAAAGCCCGACTAGACTATGCACGCCAGTATCATGGCAGAGAAAAACTGGGATGCTGGCCTATTTTTCAACAGCATCAGTTTCTGACAACAGCAGCAGGCTCGGCTGGTATGAGAGCTTTGCTGATTCAGCTCCAGTTCACATGGCAGAGAACATGCTGACCAGTCTGCAGGAGGTGTCCGGGTTGCCATGGTGGGCAAATATTATCTGTGCCACAGTGGCACTGAGGACAGCTATTACCTTACCTCTAGCTATATATCAGATGTACATCATAGCCAAGGTGGGTTGGAAAGACACACAGAGTGAAGTGGAGGTGTCTAATGCAATTATGCACTGCTTAGTTTCAGTAGTTTGGGAACAAGGTCAGGGCCTTGCAGACTTCTATGTTCTGTGCCTTGAAAATGGCAAGGAGAAATCAAGATCAAGTATAAATATGTCGTATTGCATCATGCCTTATTCTATGAGTTTTTATCTTATTGGGCAGACTGGATGGACCATACAGGTCCGGAAATGGCAATCGCCATAACGGCAAATGTAAGCCACATTGAGCCTGCAAATAGGTGGGAAAATGTGGGATACAAATGCTACAAATAATAATAATAATCTGCTATCTTCTACTATGTTACTATGTTTGTATGGTTTTAATAGGATGATATGAAGCTGCACTCTGTTAAGATTTTCAGAGTATGAGGTAAGACGGGATGGGGAGTGGCAAATGTTACTGTATAGTTAATGTATGCCTCCTATGGTACCTTCTGTGCACCCTCGTCTTGTGCAGGATCACTTATCTGAACCTCCAGAAGGTTTGAGTCATGTGATTCTCTCCCCTCCCCACCCATATTCATCATGGATATCCCAAAAACCAGACTGGCTAAGGTGTACTCCAGCACCGGCTTAAGAAACACTGGTTTAAGACGTCTTGACTGCTGAAATCTATCAGTGGATATGGGAAGGACAAAACAGTAGAATGAGGAGCCTGACCAAAAAAGTAAAGGAGGGCAGGAGGGGGAAGAATAAGAAAAAGGATCAGGAGAGCGAAGGGGTGGGGGACAGATTGAGGTGCAGGATCAAGAGAGTGGAAAAAGGGGGCAGGTTGAGGCCTGGGATCAGTAACACGTGAGGCGTATTTTCAAAGCACTTAGCCTTCCAAAGTTCCATAGAAACCTATGGAACTTTGGAAGGCTAAGTGCTTTGAAAATGAGCCCCTAATAGTAACACAGTAAATGAAGGCAGATAAAGACCCACATTGTCCATCCAGTCTGCCTAACAAAGTGGCTAGAGCATGCAGACCCAGTCATGCTTAAACGCTGGTTGTCAAGTCTCCATCATTCCAACCATATAGGCAGCCAGACATGATGGAGTCTTGATTAGAACCATATATCATCTCAAGTGTTGCTTACAGTATTCAACTTACCAGTCAAGATGTTTTCCCTCCCCCCTGAGCTGCACAGCATCCTCACTTGCAGCACATGACAATAAAGTGATCTACAACACTGGAGTTGCTGAAGCTTCACCTGTTTTTTGCCATTTGCGGGATACAGAGTGTAGAAGTCTGTCTGGCATTGGCCTCAGTTCCCCATGCTGGATTTGGCTAATCTTGCGAAGAGGGCAGAATGAGGCGTGGAATCAGGAGACTGAAAGAGGGGGAGGCAGAGAGAACTGTAGAATCAGGAGAGTGAAGGGGGGACAGAGGAAAGGTCAGGCTCGGGAGAATGAAGGTGGGAACAAAGGAAGGAGCAGGATTGGGAGAGTGAAGGGGGACAGAGGAAGGAGTAGGACCAGGAGAGAGAAGTGGGGGGGGACAGAGGAAGGAGCAGGACCAGGAGAGTGAAGGGAGGAGGGAGAGAGGAAGGAGCAGGATCAGGAGAGTGATGGGAGGACAGAGGAAGGAGCAGAATCAGGAGAGTGAAAGATGGGGAGGCAGAGAGAGGTGTAGAATCAGAAAAGTGAAGGGGGGGGGGGACAGAAGAACGAGCAGAATCAGGAGCGTGAAGGGAGGACAGAGGAAGTAGCAGGATCAGGAGAGTGAAAGATGGGGAGGCAGAGAGAGGTGTAGAATCAGAAAAGTGAAGGGGGGGGACAGAAGAACGAGCAGAATCAGGAGAGTGAATGATGGGGAGGCAGAGAAAGGTGCAGAATCAAGAGAGTAAAAGGGGGGGACAGAAGAAGGAGCAGAATTAGGAGTGTGAAGGGGGACAGAGGAAGGAGCAGGATCAGGAGAGTGAAGGGATCAGAAGCGTGAAAGGGGGACAGAGGAAGGAGCAGGAGCGTGAAGAGATCAGGAGAGTGAAGAGGGACAGAGGAAGGGAAAAGATTGAGAGGGTGAAGGGAGAGTGAAAGGAGGACAGAAGAAGGATCAGGAGAGCGAAGGGGGGGGGGCAAAGAAAGGGGCAGGATCAGGAAGGGGCAGACGGACGTGTGGCATCAGGAATGGAGGTAAGAGGCAGATGGAGGTGCAGCATCAGAAGAAGAGAGGAGGGGCCAGAGGGAGGTCCAGCATCAGGAGAGGGGAGGTGGGAAGGTCATGGAGGTGCAGCATCAAGAGAGGGGCGGTTGAGGGCAGAGGGTGGTGTGGCATCAGGAGAGGGAAGATGAGGGGTTGAGGGAGGTGCAGCATCAGGAGAGGGGAGGTGGAGGGCAGAGAGGTACAGCATTAAGAGAGGGGAGGTGGGGGGCAGAGATGTGCAGCATCAGGAAAGAGAAGAGGCGTGGCATAGTAGTGAGTTATGGAATCAGCTAGGTTTTTTTCAGTCTAGTTACCGCATGTGGAATGTGTAGCCTCTTCCTTTTCTTTAACTAGGTGGAGAATTTACAGCCTGAAATAGAAAATCTTGTGAAACAGCTCCAGTTTGAAGTTTCTGTTTACGGAAAGCAGAAAGGGTGGTCTGAAAGAGTTGCCAGGTGAGTGTGTGCTTTATTTTCTGCTTAAGCAGACAGTAAAAATTACCTTTTATTTTAATACTAGTAAAAAAGGCCCGTTTCTGACACAAATGAAACGGGCGCTAGCAAGGTTTTCCTCGGATTGTGTATGTTTGAGAGAGTGTGTGTGAGAGTGACTATGTGAGAGACAGAGTGAATGTGCGAGTGTGTGTGTGTGACAGAGAGAAAGTGAGACTGGGTGCGAGTGTGTCTGTGGGGCTCATTTTCAAAGCACTTAGACTTACAAAGTTCCATTGGTTATTATGTAACTTTGTAAGTCTAAGTGCTTTGAAAATACGCCTCAATGTGTGAGAATGAGAGTGTGTGCCAGGGTCCCCCCTCCCTCCCTGTTCCAGGGTCGTCTCCCCTCCCTCCCTCCCAGTTTCAGGGTCTGTCCCCTCCCAGTTTCAGGGTCGGCACCCCCCTCCCTCCCTCTCAGTTTCAGGGTCCAGGCGCCCCCCTTCTGTCCGACGTGCAGGCTCCCTACAGTGTATGTCTGAGTGTGTATGTGTTTCCTTGGATTGTGTACATTTGAGACAGTGTGTGTATGTGAGAGAGTGTTTCTGTGTGTGAGAGATGCAGTGTGTGTTTCAAATACCATACAAATGTGTGTGTGACAGTGAGTTACAGTGTGACAGAGTATGTGTGTGTTTGTGTGTGGCTACAACTACCATGACCCGTTCCTTCCCTACCTCTCCTTCCGCCCGATGTGCAGGCCGGCCACCCCCCCCCCCCCCCTTTTCGTCCGAAGTGCAGGGCCTCCCCCGTTCTGTCCGAGGGGATGTCCCCCACCCATTCCGTGCGTGGTGCAGGTCCCCCCTTCCTTGCAGTTTCTGACACCCGCGCGTTTTCCACAGGGGCGGGCAGTGCCTCGGGGTTGTTTGAAGAACGGTTTTGTAAGTCAGGGAACAGACATTAAAGTGAGTGAGCGTCCCCTCCCTCCTTAACGTTATGGGTCCACGTTAGTAGTTTTTCGGATGGCCTCCGCCATCTCCGCACTTGGCTTCTCTGCGCGCTCCGGCTGTCCCGGTACCACCCTCGCTCAGTCCCTCCGTCTCGGTTGCACTTTCGTCCCTCCCTCCCAGTTCCAGGTTCATCGTCCCTCCCTTCCTCCTTCCCTCCCTTCCAGTTCCAGGCCCCTCAACGGTTCTGACAAGTGAGCTGTGCTCCCCAGCCAACCAGCAGATGGAGATAGAGAACACTGACCTGCAGTGATGTCATTACCAATATAAGGATGGTTGCAGCTTGCACAGTCTCTCTCATGTGGCCTGGCTCTCTAGGGTGTAGACTATGGTCTGTAACCCAGAGGACAAATTTCATTGCCATGTTGCTGCTCTTAGGGATTGATCTATAGACCTTCTCCCTAACTGAGCCTGGAGAAGTCCCTTTCCAGGGTTGCGATGTGGCTCTTGGGTGAGTGTGACACCTTTTCTGTTAGGTGCCCTGCAGAGTCACATTAGCAATGTTATTGTGGTGGGTGTAGGGTACTGGGCTATACTCCCATGGTGCTTTTCCCCCCTGCTAACTGGGTCAGAGTGTGCCCTGTTTTGTTTCCAGTAGTCCATGAGGTAGTGGCCATTTTTGTAAGCCAGTTTTAGATCCCTTTCATGTGTTACCCACGTTAGAGAATGTTATTACCTTGAATGTGGCTGAAAGAGGGCATTGTACACCATTCTGCCAGCTCTGACCTACTGCTAATCTCAGTACCAGGGAGACTCTTTGCCAGTGGGGCAGAACCTCTGATCTGCAGTTAACTGTGAGTAAACGTACTTATTCAAATAAAGGACTTTTTCAAAGAGATTAGTCTTCAGGTGTCAACTGGTGTGCCAAGGTTATACAGCAGCAACAAGTCCTAGAGATCTGCGTGTATGCAGGTCCCTGGAGCACTTTTAGTGGGTACCGCAGTGCACTTAAAGCAGGCGGACCCAGGCCCATCCCCCCCTACCTGTAACACTTGTGCTGGTAATGGAAGCCCTCCAAAACCCACTGTACCCACATGTAGTTGCCCCCTTCACCCTAAGAGCTTTGGTAGTGTTGTACCCAAGTAAGGGAGCTATGCATGTGGGAGGTTTTTCTGAAGTCCACCTCACTGACTTGTGTGCAAGGACGGTGAGCCCTTAGGTCCCGTAAGGCCCCGAGGGACCTTAAGGAACAGCCGTGCAACCCCAAGTCTTCACCCGCGGCGACCGCCGTTCACCAAGGGTTGAGCCCCCAGCTGCAGGCGGTCAACGGGACTTCAGGAACCGCGGGGTGCCGCGCTGACCCGGACAGGGACCAGGAGAGCAGAGGGCAGATGGAGAAAGAGAACATCCAAAAATGGGCAAAGTTCAGGGCAGGCAGCAGACAACGAAGTCAAGATCCTGCAAGAGGTCGAGGCAGGCAGCGAGCAGGGAAAACCAGGAACAGTCCAAAGGTCAAAACCAGAAGAACAAGGAACGCAGAGGAACACAGGAAACAGGCCTCGGGAACAGAACCAGAAGCAAAGTTCTAACTCAGTCTCTTCCTTTAAGACTGCACAGCATCAGCCGCCCCGCCCCCGCAGGTATAGCCAACCAACCCGAGCCTGGCTATTGACAGAGCCCTTCTGATTGGCTCTGTCTGCCCAATCCAGCACCTCAGAGGCGGAGCTCCAAACCTCCGCGCCCGGGAGAGACAAGGACGCCGGCCAATGCGCCCGGGCACCGCCTCCTCCTCCAGCGCAAACACTGCCCCCACAACCGGCGACCATTTGGCCGGGCTAAACCGTATTATCGAAAAAAAAAGATGGCCAATTTTTAGATGTTTTTCTATGAAGTCCAAACAGCAAAACAGAAAGTACCAGGAGCCTTCAAAAAAAGGAATAAGAATTTTTAATCGAATGTAGATAAAAATCAAGGTAAGGTATACACAAAAAGTAGCACATATGAGTTTATCTTGTTGGGCAGACTGGATGGACCGTGCAGGTCTTTTTCTGCCGTCATCTACTATGTTACTTTGTATGTTATAGATGAAACAATGTTTCGGCGCACAGCAATATGCTGCACCACCGTGTTATCCCTTTGTACAATATCAAAAGGAGATACTCTCACCAAACAACTTCTGGTCACAAGCTCTTGAGAGTGTCTCTCCTTTTGATATTGTACAAAGGGATAGCACGGTGGTGCAGCATATTGCTTCCAGCCCACAGCCATACGTTTTTTGCTACACTTCGTGACCCCTGACGCAGGCGCTGTGCGCCGAAACACGGACCCTGTCAGATCCATTCTAGGATTGTTTCATCTATACATTCGATTAAAAATTCTTGTCCGTCAGAAGTGCGTTCAGATCATAAGGTGGCCTGTCAGGGGCGTGTTAAGGGTGTAATCTGAGCGTTCCTAACACTTGGCCATTTTTCTGCCCTAATGGAACAAAACAAAAACATCCAGGGCTATAATTTGGAAATTTTGGTCTAGACCTGTTTTATTATCGAATAAGCCACAAAAAAGTGCCCAAAATGACCACTGGAGGAAATCAGGGATGTGACCTCCCCTTACTCCTCCAGTGGTCACTAACCCCTCCCACCTCCCAAAAATGTGATTTAAAACATTACTTACCAGCCTTTATGCCAGCCTCAGATATTATACTCGGGTCCATTAGAGCAGCATGCAGGTCCCTGGAGTAGTCTAGCGGTGGGTGCAGTGCACTGCAGACAGATGGACCCAGGCCCATACCTCTCCCACCTGTTACACTTGTGGCAAAGGCCAAGGTTGGACACCCCTGGTAAGCACATTTACTGAATCCCCTGCTATAAATGTCACTGCATGCCACTGTAAATATACTAAATAGCACCGGTCCCAGTACAGGCCCCTGCGGCACTCCACTATTCACCCTCCTCCATTTAGAAAAATGGCCATTTAACCTTACCCTCTGTTTTTTGTCCAGTAACCAATTCTTAATCCCGTATATACGTCTGGCAGATGACCATGGTCCTTGTTCAGGATTTTCCTCCATGCTCGCCTTTACAAAATATCCAGCCCCAGTAGCATACATATGTTCTCACACAAGCTTACACCTGCACATGTTTGTACTCTCATATTCTATAAAACACACATGTACATTACAACTTTATCCATGCTGTGCCGACACTACACCCTGGGAACATCTACACATGGTGCATATATGCATATCTCCCGCTTCCCCATTGTAGTGAATCTTCCTTTAAAACCTTGAAGGTCAACTTGAAGGCCTGCCTTTGTAGTCAGGCTTTCGGAGAGTCAGACTGATTAGATGGCATGAGGTTCACCAGCTAGAGACCTTGCTTGTCTTTCTAAACTGTATGGTGTGAATGATGATCTTTACTATTTTTAATTGGAGTTCCTTTCATGTTTCAATTTTTTTTTTAGCCTGTACACCATTCTGTACTGCTTTAGCAGCTAGAGTTGTTTAGCAAATCAAAATAAACTATAATCTACATGCCCTCTTGTTGGCACACGTACTTACACACATGTATACAATCGCAAAGTTCCTAAAAGCCCTTTTCTGCATGTAAAAGAGGTTTCACACGTGGAAAAAGTTTCCTCAAGCTAGAGCCAGAGGATTGTGGCTGCTTCACATGCGTTTGGCCTCAGGCAGTAAGGAATTGTCACCCTTACTTGGAGTCTCTTTCTGTAAATTGCTTTTGCTCTCTTTCATTTAGATTCCATTTCAGAAAAAACTTGAAGAGGATCATTTCAGGGTTGTATGTGCGAGATAACTGCCATCCATTCAAGGCCAGCCTGCTGATGTGGATTCAGATCCCCATGTGGGTCTTCATGTCTGTGGCTCTGCGCAATTTGAGTGTGGGGACACTTCATTCAGGAGACGGTAATGTAAATTTTGGTTGATCTACTGTCTCTGCATGTCTTCTAACCATTTGTAGCTGCAGAAAGTGTAGTTCTGTGGACTGCAGGGTAGGGAGCTACGGTTCTTTTAAAGTCACAGACTGGTTGCCATTGCAGAATAAGCATATATGTCTGATGAATATTTGGTGTGTATACCCTGTAAAACAGACCTCAGCGCTGCTTATGCAAATTTGGATTGCTTTGAGGAGTAGCCTACTGGTTAGTGCGGCGGACTTTGATCCTGGGGAACTGGGTTCAATTGCCACTGCAGCTCCTTGTGACCTTGGGCAAGTCACTTAACCCTCCATTGCCCCAGATACAAAAAACTTAGATTGTGAGCCCTCTAGGGACAGATAAAGTACCTGCATATATGTGTACAGCGCTCTATATGTCTAGTAGCACTATAGAAATGATTATTAGTAGTAGTCCTATTCCCTTTCCCTTCCCCTGTTCCTGCCTCAGTTAGCAGGAGTCTGAGTAACAAGCACCACACTGGCAGACCTCTACCTCTGGAGAATGTAGCATTTCTCTTCTAAACCATTTCATTAAAAAGTAATCATCATTTTGAGCTATCAATGGGAAAGTATGGATTGCTGAGATGTGGTTGCATTTCCAAAGTGAAAAGAATGCTTGAGGCCATTCCTGTTGCTTTGTGATATGTGGGTCTGCCCAAGACTAGAGGCCAACCAAATTTTCTGTTTGGCTTTGTTGCCAAAAGTAAAGTAGCCCAAAAATCCATATTTGGCCTTGGTTTTTCTTTTGGCCAAAAATCCCAGTGTATCTTTAGCTGGAACCAAAACTTTGTGCTGTGCCCATAGAACCCTTCCTCCTTCCTTCCACAAAAGGAGCAGCCCCTTCCCCTCTTTCTCAAGCAAGAGCAGCTGTGCTCCTGGACTCCCTCTCCTCTCCCCCCCCCCCACCAAGAAACTCCTACCCATCCTTAGACCCCCCCCCACCCCCCGTCTACCTAACACTGACTGGTGTTTTACTGGTAACATAGTAGATGACAGCAGATAAAGACCTTACGGGTCCGTCCAGTCTGCCTGTTGATTCCTAGTCACTCCTGCCCATGTGGCTCTGTTGTCCAAATGGCTGCTGCAGCCTCAAGCAGTAGACTTGTGAGACCGCCAATAGAGGTCATGGCAACCATTTTGACAGTAGAGCCACTTGGGTAGGAGTGACTGAGGATCGCTCCTGCCCCAATGACGCCACTAGATGAACCAGTGAGAGGTAGGCCGTGGAGGGGGCAGGGTCCGGTTATAGCTGAAACTGAGTGATAAGTTTTGGTCACAGATTTGGATTTGTGAACCCCCCCCCCCCCCCCAAAAAAAAAAAAAAAAAAAAAAAAGAAAGGAAATTGTTTGAGTTTTCCTCTACCTAGGACACTAGATATACCATGGAGTCAATACGCCTAGATTCTGAGGACAAGCTGCTGAAACTGGGTGACGTTGGGTCTTGGAGAACTTCTGTTCTCAGCCTATTGATGTCTGGGCATTGGAAAGAGGGAAGCAGCCACACTGTTTGAAAGCAGCTAAGGTTGGGAGGCCTAATGGCAATGTGTTCTTCCACCACCTTCCCTCTCTCTGGCTTGCACAAAGTTGTTGTTTCTGCTATGGGTAGGGATTGTGCTTCTCCACTGGAGCCTTTTTGTTTGGTCCAGCAACAACAACAGCAGACCACCACAGACTCACAGAGCAACTGTAGAAAGCACAATGCCTGACGTGGCCATATTTCACCTACAAGGCTGTGTTGGGCAACTGTTGACCAGACATAAAACAATAGATAAAAAATAGTTTTTAAAAAGTCCCTTTACCAAACCATTTAAAATAATAACAATTTAAAAAAAACATGTATACTGTTTGTGCTAAAAACAAACAGAAATCAACCGAAGTAACCAATTCATTAACCTGTCAGCCAAAATTCTGGTATAAATCTTTGTATCCACCCCCTAGAGTGAGATTGGACAATAGGAGCCACAGAAAGTAGCATCTTTTCCATCCTTAGGCAGTATCGTCACCCCAGCTAATCACATAAAATAGTGTAGTTTACTACCCTCTTCCAGCAAATTAAATAACTCCAGAAAAGGCTGAATAAGTAAGTCTTGGAAAAGTTTATAAAACTTAACAGTAAATCTGTTCAACCCTAGGGACTTTCCAAGTCTCATAGTCCGAAGGGCTTGTCTAATCTCTAAGCCAATAATCAGTCTAACAAGGCGCTCCCGATGGATGAAGCTACCTGCTTAATACAGATGGAATCCTGATAAGTGTCAATGCTAACATCGTCCCCTACATGATCGGGGGTGTATAACAGTATGTAGTACTTAACAAATCGCGCTCGTATATCCTATTCTCCCCAAACATCCCGCCCATCAGCTGTTTTAATCCTCAGGAGGTTGTTCTGCATTCTGCTAACCTTTAACTTATGTGCCAAAAGTCAGCTAGCCTTATTATTAAACTCAAAGGAACATTGCTTTAACAATTGTAACCGATATTGGAGATCTTCTGCCTCCCCTGTCCTAAAGCCTCCAACCGTAGCCACAGGTCCCTCCTCCCCGGCTGTTGTTTATGAGCAATCTCCAGTCTCTGTAAAGTAGCATGAATTTCCCCCACCCTCATCTTTTTAACAAAGGTTGCAGTGGAGATAAATTAATCACACAATGTAGCTTTTAATCCCTCCTACAACCCTTCAGGGGAAACATCAGGTCTACTGTTAAACCTCAAGTACTCCTCCAAACAATTACACGCCCACTTCACTATAAGGGGGTCAACTAATAAGCTATCATTGAGCCTCCGATATACGAGGCCTGGAGCTTTAGCACTCTCAGACATGTAATGGACTCAAATTTGGATCCCATTACTGCATTCAGCAACCCCTTATCTACAAAAACATAATGGAGGAATAGGAGTGGTGGACAGGTGAAAAGCATGTGTAGCCCCTCTGCATCGGATGTAACCACTGCCATATGTCCACCACATTAAGGGAGTCTACAAACTGCTGTCTATCCTTTTTGCTATAACTCCCGTATTATGCAGCCTTGGTGTACTAGTTAAATTAAAGTCACACTCACCACCTACAACTAAGTGACACTGTTTTTTCAAAATAATGTCCATGTGAAGTTTGAAAAAGTCCCCCTGATTTTCATTAGGCACGTAAGTTAACCAATGTATATTTTGTTCTATTCACTGACACAACTACCAATAAAAAAAATGATCCTGTATGTCTTGTTTGATCCAGAAGACTTGCACTGAGATAGACACCCTAATAGTTGTGGGAAACCGGGCATCAGTTACATAATGCTATGCCTCCTTAGTAAGGGGGTCTCCTGAAGAAAACATATAGCACCTCCCACCCTAGAAAGTTCCCTAAACAACATTGACCTTTTGAATGGGGCGTTTAAGGCCTCTCAGGTGATCCCATAGTACTAACAGACAGCAGCTACTCTCTGATAACTCGGCCCAAGAACCACACCCCCTCCCCCTACTTCTCCTCTCCCCAACCAAACTTCCATGGGAAAACATAATCTCCCACCAAATATTCATGGTTTGACGTGGATTTGTTACTATTCGTAAACTGCGTGCTATTCGAGGATATGTGGATGAAGAGAGCTTTTTGAAGATGCTTTTTATGGCACAGTTTGATTATGCTAATGCTGTCTTGGCAAGTATTACCAACAAGAATATTAAGAAACTTCAGACCCTTCAACACGCTGTGATTAGGGTGTTGGGTCAGGCTGTTACATTTGAACATGTCACTCCGTTATACATATATTATCATTTGCTTGCCTGTATTTTACAGGATTCAATTTCAGCTAATGGTTTTGACTCGTAGAGCAGTGTATGAAAAAGTGCCTGTGACGCTCACTAAATTAGACAATATCAGCCGACGAGGTTACTGCGATCGCAAGATAAAATGCTTTTGGAGATTCCCCCAGTCATGGAAACTTGTTTGATGCCCACAAGGAAGGGAGCGTTTTTTTCTTTTTAGCAATTTCCATGTGGCCTGCTTGCCCGCAAATTTTGCAAGATGTTCAGTCTCTTACACATTTTATGCATTTGTTGAAGGCTCATTATTTTATGAAGGCCTTCTTGGCCTCATTGTCTGAGGATCAGGGAATGGCCAGCTCTTTTTATCTATGTAAATCTCGCTGAACCTCTTTGGTATGTTGTCATCCTTAAGAAGTAAAGTAATGTAGTCTGGGATCTGGCATGGTTTGGTTAAATTTTTTTTTAATGTATGGGGTTTTTTTTGGGAGGGGGGGTTGAGTGATCTTGTGTGGTTGAGCCTTTCCTATTTTAAATGGTATTTTTTTTTCAGTCTGTTAATGATGTACACTGCTATGTTCTTGCTTATAATAAGCCAATGCAGTATAGAAAGTTTAATAAACTATATGCGGTCCCAAACCCCCGCATTCCATCCCACATCCACTCATTTGCCCTGCACCCCCCTCCCAAACAGAGACCTGTTCATTCATCAAAATGATAGAGGGGATGGAACTCCTCCCATATGAGGAAAGGCTAAAGAGATTAGAGCTCTTCAGCTTGGAAAAGAGACAGCTGAGGGAAGATATGATCAAGGTCTACCAAATACCGAGTGGTATGGAGTAGGTGGAGGTGAATCGATTTTTCACTCATTCAAAAAGTACAAAGACCAGGGGGGACACTCAATGAAATAGTATGGGAATACCTTTAAAACAAATAAGAGGAAATATTTTTTCAAAGAATAGTTAAAGCTCTGGAACTTGCTGCCAGAGGATGTGGTTAACAGCAGTTAGCGTATCTGGGTTTAAAAAAATGTTTGGACAAGTTACTGGAGGAAAAATCCATAGTCTTATTGAGATGGACATGGGGGAAGCCACTGCTTGACCTGGGATTGGTAGCATGGAATGGTGCTACCAATTGGGTTCTGCCAGGTACTTGTGACATGGGTTGGTCACTGCTGAAAGCAGGATACTGGGCTAGATGGACCATTGGTCTGACCCAGTATGGCTATTCTTATGTTTTTATACACCTCACACGCCCCCATACCCATCCGTCTGTTTAAGTCCTGCATCATAGCCTCCAAAAGACTGTAAAAAACTGGGCACTGAAACAAGATTTGTTTTAGAACAAGGCCCAGTGCCATACTCCAATCACCGAAGTCCAGTGCTCACTCCCTTCTTGGCTCTGTGGCCTCACTGGTGCACACTCCTATCCACCTTTTGCCACTGAAAGCCTGTGAGTTTCTGGCGGACATCTAGCTGCTCAGCACTTTTATTTGCTATGGGCGTTAGATCCGCACTTTCCTTCTTGAGTACATGGCATCATCCACTGTGGCAACTCTCTTCTGTACACCATATTAACCGTGACCAACAATCCCAAGGAAAATATCCATTTATATTTCCACTGAGCACACTGCATTGCTTTAGTAACATCTCGAAATGCCTTGTGCTTTTACAGCGTGCTATAAGCCAAGTCTTGATAAACCGCAGACTGATGGCCATGCCATTGAAGAGGCCCTGATTCTCTGACTATACACATTTAATCACTTCTGATCAGTAAATTGTGGAAAACACACTATAACGTTACATGGTTTATCTGCAGTTCGTGGCCCTAGAGACCTATGCACCCGCTCAGTGGGAATAGACAAGGACTCAACCTGTAAAAGCCATACTGAGAATGATTGAACCACTTCCTCAATATTCTTAATTTCAGCAATCTCACATTATTCCGCCTGGATCTGTTCTCAATGTTCTCCAGTTTGGCCACAAGCTCCTGATATTTCTCTCGTAGCACCTCCACTCCACACTGAAGCTCCGACACGGTATCTTCACAACCATCCTTATGGGTCTCCACTCCCTCAATGTGCATGCCCATGTCAGCAAGATCTGCTTTTAATGAACTGAATCCTGTATCTGGGTCTTCATAGAACCAGTTTCCACTTTCCACCATCCATGCCTGCAAATTGGTTTTTGTTACTGCAGCCAATACCTCCAGCACCATCGGCTCGGAATGCTCAGCTGTCGGACTCCAATCTCCATGGGAGGTGCCACGGCCTTCCTCCTCCACCAGACATGCGCCACATGGGACTTTGCTCGTCTGGCGGTCTCCTACTTAGGGGCCAATTTACCATCCTCCAGTTTCTGTTTTGATGCCATACCGTACGGCCAGGTTAACACGGGCCCCAGTCTAAGCTGTGGGGGGTAAGAATCTCTAGGATGGGGTTTGCTCAAGCTGACGGCACAGCATGTACTCTTAAGTGTCCATCTTACTCGCTGACGTCACTTCCTCCTCTGTCTTTGATTTATTGATTTACTTATTGTTTTATATATGGTCAACAGTTACCCCTGGTGTAGCCTTGTAGACGAAACATAGTCACAATGGGCATTACGATTTTATTGATGTATTAAAACTTTCTATACTACTATTGCTCTGTGATTCTGTGGTGGTCTGCTGTTGTTGCTGCTAGATTTAGTGTAGCAGATCCCTGCCTTTTTGATGGGGAGGAGTAATGTGAATTGTTAGCAGGCTTGAAGGGTGATACTGTACAAGCACAGTAAAAGCATGTATAAGAGTTGAGGCAGTTTCTAGCTTGTCTGTGCCTGTGATTATGAAATTGTAGTTATGTGAGTGAATAATGAATGCATTATTTGGGGGTATGGGGGCAGTTTATGCTGTGTACACGCAGATGGTGGCAGGCGGAGCACTGTGGTTTCCAGACCTGACTCTGCCGGACTCAACATGGATTCTACCTATCTCTCTGGGACTCCTCAATCTGCTCATTGTAGAGGTGAGGGGTTTTTTTTTTTACTTAATTTTCTTAAGCTATTGTGCATTCTTGCTGCACAATAGACTGAAAACCATTTTACCTCGTTCTTGGTAAAAGGTAGTAAGCTTACTGTAATTTGCATTTAATGTAGATTCCAACTACAATTAGTAAACTTTTCAAAGCTTCAGGAAAAAAGGCGACAGTTGATTGCTTTGGATGCTTGTTGGTCATTAATTCATTATATTGAAGAGGTCCCTCAATACAGAGCTGGCTGCTAATCACAGCCAGTTGTTAAGAGGATAATAAATAGGAATTTTTCCCTCCCCTCCTCTAAGAATGTCTGCCAGTTTTGAAGATGGTCGGTACAGCTGCAGCAAAGAAGGGAGGGTGTAGTGCTGCCTGTACAGGAGTGGGGGAGTAACCTAATGGTTAATGCAATGGCCTGACAGCCAGGGGAACTGCGGCTCCTTGTGACTCTGAGCAAGTCCATCGCCCCAGGTACAAAATAAGTACCTGCATATAATATGTAAACCATTTGATTGTAACCACAGTCCCTCCCCTTTTGTTGATCTTGTGCTGTCGCTGCGTTGCAAGGCCAGAATCTTGTAGCTGCTACCATGGTGGCATTGGTTAATGCCTGCTTTTTATCTCCAGCAAGGTGAAACTCAGGGAGGGAGGGCGAAAGAGAGAAACATAATGGATAAAGAAGGGAATAGTGAAGATTGATAAGAGTGATGGCTGAGGAGTAGGGAAGCCTGACTAGAAAGGATGAATGGGATGGTAAGAGAGACCTTTTCTCTGGAATATGCTTCCTTTTATGTTTATATTTAGAGTCTTCTCTCTCACAGTTTAAAATAGCATTAAAATCATTATTTTCTGATGTATATGATCATCTTTAACATTTGATATTGCAGTATTGTATGGAATGGTACACAGTAGCTTGGAATCTGCTTTCATCCTTCCCTTATATTCTATTCTTTAGTTCCTGTCCTTTAAGTCTCTTTCCTTTGTTTCATGATGCCTCTGTTGTATTGGTTTTGTAGTTCTTCTAACTTCAATTGTAAACCACCTAGATGGTTACTTATGTGTGGCATATCACATCACATTTCAATAAAACTTTAAAACTTAGATGTTGAAATGACAGGATGAAACAAAGGAACAAAGACAATAGCCGATAAAGTTACAGAAAAACACGTACGGGGGGGGGGGGGGGGGGAGTGAGAAAATGATGAACAAGGCTAGAGAAGAAATGAGTATGTAGCTGAGAGACCAAGATCCATGTGGAGAATGTGGGATGATAGAGAATAGAACAGAGGTTTTCTGTAATTGTACATTTTAATTGATCTCATGTGTTACTTTTGTCATGTGTAATTGTGCTGAAATGTTATTCAGACTTTTGTGGGATATAAATTAAAATACATGAAATGAAAGGGGAGAGGTGCTGCAGAGCAAGGGAAGAAGGTTCCTGCAGCTAAAAGAGGTAAGACGGCAGGTCAATGAAAGTAAACACCAGGTAGCTTCAGATCTCTCTTTCTGCAGTATGAGACTAATTCTGTCAGGAATCACCTAGTTTTCCGGCAGCAAGAACACACTTAAATGCCATATTTACGTGTCTTTGACACACACATTTTCTGGCTATCCACAAGTCTGTAGGTATGCACCAATATTTGATAGCACATATTTTAGGTGAGTTTTCACATGAATGGAGATTTTGGCGGAGTGTGGGCAGGGCTCATATTTATACACATACAGACTTGGGGGTAACCTGAGGAAATACTTCTTAATGGAAAGGATGGAGAATTCATGGAACGGCCTCCCGGTGGAGGTGGTGGAGATGAAAACTGTATCTGAATTCAAGAAAGCTTGGGAGAAGTACATAGGATCTGTAAGGGAGTGAAAGCGAGAGTAAATGACATGGTTGGACAGACTGGATAGGCCGTATGGTCTTTGTCACCCCTTCGATGAAATGTAGTAGATTGGTGAGGTAAGATTTCCCTTTACTAAATCCATGTTGGTTTTGTCTCATTAATCCATGCTTTTGAATGTGCTCTGTAATTTTGTTCTTTATAATAGTCTCTATCATTTTGCCCGGCACCGATGTCAGGCTCACAGGTCTATAATTTCCCAGATCACCTCTGGAACCTTTTTAAAATATTGGCGTTACATTGGCCACCCTCCAATCTTCTGGTACCATGCTTGATTTTAAAGATAAATTACATATCACTAACAATAGTTCTACAGTTCATTTTTTAATTCTGTTAGTACTCTGGGATGAATACCATCCGGTCCAGGCAATTTGCTACTCTTCAATTTGTCAAATTGTGCCATTACACCTTCCAGGTTTACAGATATTTCATTCAGTTTCTCTGGACATCAGCTTTGAATACCATTTCTGGCACCGGTATCTCTCCCAAATTTTCCTTGGTGAAGACCGACGCAAACAATTAATTTAATCTCTATACTATGGCTTTGTCTTCCCTGAGTGCCCCTTTTACCCTTCAGTCTTCTAGCAGTCCAACTGATCCTTTTGCCGGCTTCTTGCTTTTAATATACCTAAAAAAGTTTTTACTATGTGTTTTTTGCCTCCAACGCAATCTTTTTTTTCAAAGTCCCTCTTTGCCTTCCTTATCAGCACTTTCTTTGAAGAACCATATCCATTTCCTTTTCACCTGCTTTTATTTATAAAGATCGATTGCGCTTTTTAGAACCCTTTTCAGTTTAGTTTGAAATCTAGGACTGAGTTTGGTGTGAATGGTTTGCTTTTACACCTAAGGATCACCAAAGGATCACTGATGCCCATCCACCTGGACATTAGACACACTTTCTCCATTGGACTTCATATCCAACATATGCACAAACTTCTCAAATGTCCTTCTACTAGGTGATACCAATTTACACCTAGACAAGCAATATGATGCAAACACCAGGCTTCTAAGAAACTTCCTGAACCAATGGAACTTCAAAATGGCACCAGCCATCTCATCTCATGTAAAAGATCACCAGTTAAGTATGCTAGCTTACAGGCTCTTAAACAATAACAACTGTATAATAGAGAATCATAACTAGGCAGAGGTGCCATGGTCAGACCATAACAAACTCACCTTCACACTTCAAAGGAAAGAGAACGGCAAAAACAGAGACAGAGGACACTACACACTGCCCTAACCAGAGGAAAAGTGGACAACCATAGCTTCTGGTCAACAGCAATGAACGACCAAACAAACAAACATAATACCCACTAACATTCACTTCATGAAAAACTGGGACAAATTAAGTGGAAACACACTAAATGAAATAGCACCACTCAAAATTAAAACAAAGAGGAAACAACAACCACGCCCCTGGTTCAACGAGGAACTATTACAGATGAAAAAACTGTGCAGGAAACTGGAAGGAAAATGGTCAAAAAAACAAATCAGACATGAGAAAAACCACATGGAGGAAAGCCCTAAGCAAGTGCAAACACACCATAAAAAGAGCCAAAGCAGAATACTTTAGCACATGCATGTGCCCAGAAGAGATAAACACAAATAAAATATATGAACTAATGAAAAACGTATTGAACATACAAGCTCTGCTAACATTAAATGAAAAACTACCAACAGCAGACGAGCTCGCACAATATTTTGAAGAAAAAATAATAAAAATAAGATCAAACCTTGCTGCAACACAAACAACATTCATAGATTTCCTACACAAATGTGAAATCGAGGACCACATCAAGGCAGACAGAATCTGGTCCTCCTTTAAGATACCAACAACCGGTTCAGTTAAAGCACTACTGACAAAATATGCACACGCCAATTGCCTACTAGACAGCTGCCCAAACTACATGATGGAAACCCACCAGATTGGTTCATCAAAAGCTTAACTGAACACATACAATACATGTTCTCGAAAGGTCATTTCTCTTTTGACAAGGGCAACAACCTACTCACTCCAATCCCTAAAGACGACACCAGAAAGATCAGTGAACTCACTAATTACAGACCAGTGGCATCAATACCACTGCTGACAAAAACAATGGAGGGACTAGTAGCAAAACAATTAATTGAATACCTAACACACTACTCGGTCCTTCACAGCTCTAAATCAGGCTTCAGACCATGCTGTACCACTGAAACAGTCATAACCACCCTGATCACAAAATTCAGAAGAATAAGCCAAGGCCAGTCAATACTACTACTACAATTCAATATGTCAAGTGCCTTTGACCTAGTTGATCACACAAGCCACATTGAGCCTGCAAATAGGTGGGAAAATGTGGGTACAAATGTAACAAATAAATAATTTAAAAAAATACTAATAACCCTGCTCAACAACATAGGAGTAACTGGAGCAGTACAGCCTAGTTCAGTGGTTTTCTAAGAACTAGATACTACCTTGTCAAGATGTCCAATGAATTCTCAACCTCTTGGATCCCTGAATGCGGGGACCCTCAGGGTTCCCTGATATCACCAATATTATTCAGTGTCCTGATGGCTCCACTTGGCAAGCAACTGGACAAAATGGTTTAAACCCATTCATATACACAGACAATGTCACCATCTGCATACCTTTCAACAACAGCATCACAGAGATACTGGATAAAGCCAAAAAAGGACTCTACCTTATGGAAAATTGGGCCACAACTGTCAAAGTTAAACTGAACTGAAACAAAACCAAACTCCTGGTTTTATCCAGCCAGCAAAATCCCACTACTTACCAAAACCTCATAATAGATCAACAATCTTACACAATCAAAACACAAATAAAAATACTAGGAATCATTTTCGTCATTCCGATTTCCATATAATTTATAAATATGTTAAATAACAGTAATCTCAATATTGATCCCTGTGGCACTCCACTGTTCACCCTCCTCCATGACCATTTAACCCTACCCCTGTTTTCTGTCTAATAACCAATTTCTAATCCACACCAGAACATTGCCTCCTGTCCCATGACTCTTAAATTTTCTCATGAATTTCTCATGAGGAACTTTATCAAAAGCTTTCTGAAAATCTAGATACGCTACATCAACCGGCTCATCTTTATCGACATTTTTATTCACTCCTTCAAAGAAATGAAGCAAATTGGTGAGGCAAACTTCTCTTGCCTGACCCATGCTGACTCTGGCCCATTAAATCATGTTTGTCTATGTGTTCCGTAATTTTATTCTTTATAATAGTTTTGCCCGGCACTGACGTCAGGCTTACTGGTCTGTAATTTCCCGGATCACCCCTGGAACCCTTTTTAAAAATTGGTGTCACATTGGCCACCCTTCAATCTTCAGGTACTACGGATGTTTTTAACGACAGGTTGCATATTACTAATAGTAGATATGCAGTTTCATGCTTGACTTCTTTGAGTACCCTTGGCTGTATGCCATTCGGTCCGGGTGATTTACTACTCTTTAATTTGTCAATTTGGCTCGTTTACATCTTCTAGGTTCACCAAGATTTCTTTCAGTTCCTCCGCATCATCACCCTTGAAAACCATTTCCGGTACAGGCAGATCTCTTACATCTTCTTCCGTAAAGACGGAAGCAAAGAATTCATTCAGTTTCTCCACTATGGCCTTGTCCTCCCTGAGAGCCCCTTTTGCTCATTTGTGATCTTAACGGTTCTACAGATTCTGTCACAGACTTTCTGCTTCTGATGTACCTGAAAAAGTTATTGTTTTAGCCTGTTCGTCAAGTTTCTTTTTATATTCTCTTTAGCCTTCTTTATTAATGCTTTGCACCTGACTTGCCAGTGCTAACGCTGCTTCTTATTTTCTTCATTTAGGTCCTTTTCCCATTCTTTGAAGGACATTGTTTTGGCCTCTTTCACTTCACCTCTTAACCATGCTGGTTGTCCCATGGTCTTTGTATTTTTTGAAAGAGTAAAACGTCGATGCGCTTCTACTCATTCTGCACCACTCAGGATTTTTGAGACATAAGCCGCCTCTTTTCCAAGCTGAAGAGCCCTGTGTTTGGACATTAGTCCTGTTTGGGGTGCTCCGCAGTGAGGCATTACCTTCTACTTTTGTAGTTATTTGTGAGTATTGTGGTTACTTGTTATCTAATGATAATTAGCAGGCGATGTATTGAGTTTTTGTCACTATATTGCCACCAATGGCTGACATGCAACTATCTACTGGTTTCATTGATACGGTATGCTGAGACCATGGCAATGACTTTTTCCGTGGCAGGCCTCTTTTTGTGAAACAGATTGCCAGGGGCCTTTGCATGGGGTGTTGGGACAGTATTGAGAAGCTTTTTAAAACGCATCTTTTTGTACAAGCATTTTAGTAATTTGATAGTGCCAGGATTGGGTGAGTAGTTAGCACAAAGACAGACACACTGCTGTACTGCTGCAGTTGTCTTATGACATCTTGTTTGTATGTATATATTTTTATTTGTGTTTTTTAGTACTGTAAGCCACTTAGGTTTTAGGCAGGCTATAAATGGTTAAAATAAATAGAGGAGCATTTTCGATAAAACGTCTAAATCAGAGTTTGGACGTTTTACAAAAACGTCCAAATTCTGAACAGGAAAGGTCATTTTCATAAAAGATAGGCGTCTATCTTTTGTGTGCGAAAATACCTATGGACGTCTTGTGATTTGGACATTTTTGGGGGGGTTTTGGTCCATTTTCGAACAGTGGCCAAGCCAGGTCATAAGTACCTGGCAGAAACCCAAATTGTGGCAACACTCCATACTGCAAATCCCAGGGCATTCGGTTGCTTCCCATGTCTGTCTCAATAGCAGACTGTGGACTTTTCCTCCAGGAATTTGTCCAAACCTTTTTAAAACTCAGATACGCTAAATGCTGTTACCACCTCCTCCGGCAAAGAGTTCCAGAGCTTTACTATTCGTTGAGTGAAAAAATATTTCCTCCTATTTGTTTTAAAAGTATTTCCATGTAACTTCCTCGAGTGTCCCCTAGTGTTTGTACTTTTGGAACGAGTAAAAATTCGATTTACTTCTACTCATATAGGATCACTTATAAAATCTTAACCTTGGTTTACATTCTGGCCCACCGCCTTACTTACCCTGCTTGCTCATACCACACTTTCCTACCAGGTCTCTACAATCAATCGTCCCAGCAAGACCTGCACTCATTACCTAGCTTACCATTTTCTCCATTATGGGACCCACTCTTTGGAATGCCCTATCCTTACATCTTCGACTGGAGCATTTGCTCCCAAAATTTAGGGAAGGTCTAAAGACCTTTTTATTCTATGATCCCTATGGAGTGTAATGTAATATTGTTAACCAACATTGACTATCCTCACTTTTTCCATCCCTTGATAGGGTAGCTGAGAGCGCCATTTGTAGCCTAGACCGCTCCTCTTTTCTTCACTTCCCTATTCTATCCATGATGTAACTTTCTTTCCTCTTTCTTCACTTCCCTATCCCATCCATGATGTAACTTCCTTCCCTCGTTCTCTACTTTTTAAATTAGAGTAATGTCAACCACTCAGAATGGATTCCTGAATGGGTAGTATATCAAATATTGATTAAACATGGAAACTAGGTGTGTGAGGAAGTAGAGAGCTGGCCATGAGGGGTTGTGATTTTGTCTGTAGTATACTATGCTATACTTTTGTATTGTTGTTTGAATATTTTTACTGTTGTAATTGTCTATTGCTCATGTTTATTCTTACTGTACACCGCCTTGAGTGAATCCCTTCAAAAAGGTGGTAAATAAATCCTAATAAATTCCTGGAGGGGAAGGGGGGGGGAGCTTTAAGGACTATAGGGGTCACAGGGGAGGGGGGGCGGGGACATTGGGGTGGGTGGGAGGTTGGATGGGGTTTAGACATATTCTGAGGTGGGAATATATAAACTATAGAGCTGTTACTGAATCTGGTTTATGTTGTACTGTTATGTATTTTGTGGCAAATTGTGTAACTTGGTTTGAATTGCCTTTAATAAAAAATGTTGAAACTTATAAATCCTCAAAAATAATATATATAAATTGTGCTTTTTTTTTGTTCTTCAACAGATTTTTGCTCTGCGAAATGTTGAGCTGTCGAGATTCCAGAAGTATGTGACCAACTGTATTAGAGTATTTTCTGTCCTGATGATCCCTATTGCTGCAACAGTCCCCTCTGTAAGTCCATAAGACTGTGGAAGCATGCGCAGGGCAGGAGTTGTGTTTTGCATATGTGAGGGCTCTGGGGCAATGTCCAGGGCAGAATATGCTTTGAAGCTTTTGCAGGGCAGATGTGCTTTGTGCATGTGAGGGCTCTGGGACAGTGCACAGGGCAGAATGTGTGTTTTGCACGGGCTGTGAGAGTGTGCACAGGGCAGGAGATATGCTTTTATTTATTTATTTGGATTTTGCTCACACCTTTTTCAGTAATAGTTCAAGGTGAATTACATTCAGGTACACTGGGTATTTCCCTGTCCCTGGAGGGTTGACAGTCTAATTTTGTACCTGAAGCATGGGAGGTTGACTTGCCCAAGATCACAAGGAGCAGCACTGGGATTTGAACCAGGCACCTCTGGATGTCAAGACTGGTGCTCTAACTACTAGGCTACTCCTCCACTCAGTGCAGAAGATGTGCTTTGCGCATGTGAGGGATATGGGAGAATGCACAGGGCAGTATATGTGCTTTGTGTGGGCAGTAGAAGCGTGCACAAGACAGGAGATGTGCTTTTCACGTGTAAGGGCTCTGGGAGAATGCACAGGACAGAATGTGTGCTTTGCATGGGCTATGGGAGTGTGTGCAGGGCAGGAGATGTGCTTTGCGCGTGTGAGGGCTATGGGAGAATCACAGGGCAGAATGTGTGCTTTGCATGGGCTGTGGGAGTGTGTGCAGGGCAGAAGATGTGCTTTTTTGCATTTGAGGGCTGTGGGAGAATGCACAGGGCAGAATGTGTTTTGCACAGGCTGTGGGAGTGTGCGCAGCGCAGGAGATGTGCTTTGCGCATGTGAAGGTTATGGGAGAATGCACAGGGCAGAATGTGTGCTTTACATGGGGTGTGTGAGTGTGCGCAGGGCAAGAGATGTGCTTTGTGCATGTGAGGGCTCTGGGACAATGTACAGGGCAGAATGTGTGCTTGCGTGGGCTGTGGGAATGTGCGAAGTGCAGGAGATGTGCTTTGTGTGTGTTAGGTCTCTTGGAGAATGCACAGGGCAGAATGTGTGCTTTGCATGGGCTGTGGGAGTGTACTCAGTGGCAGGAGATGTGTTTTATACATTTGAGGGCTCTCCCGGCTCTGGGACAATGCACAGGGCAAAATGTGTGTTTTGTACCGGCTGTGGGAGTGTGCTCAGGGCAGGAGACGTGCTTTGCACATGCAAGGGCTGTGCAGTAGGGGCTACCTGCTACTCTGTTTCCACTGTAGGTCATCTCTCTGTCTCTCTTCCTCGACCCCCCCCCCTCCTCCCATAGATCTGCACCACTTGTATTCTTTCCCCCTTCTCTCTCCACTCCCTGCCATGTGGGTCTGGTGTCTCTCTTTGCTGCTCCTTCCCTCCCCCCCTCCCCTGAATCACCACACAGGTCAGTACCTCTTTATGCTCCCTCCCCCTTTGCCTGTCCCTCATCTCTTTCTTTCTCCTACCTTTACTCCCCCTCCCCCCCCCCCCCCCCCCCCCAATGTATCTGGTGACTCTTTGGCCCAGATGCATTAAAGACGTTGGTAATTCCCGTTCCCTACCGATTCCATAGCGAATCGGTAGGGAACGGGAATGCATCAACGATAGGGAATGCAAATGAGCTACTCGTTGTAGCTCACTTGCATTCTCTATTCCTTCGGTACCTGAGTCGGAGAATCGGGACGTCCCTTTTGATTAGGCTCCTCTTCCTGGTCTTTTCAGCCAATCAAAGCAGGCTTAGCTGGCTGTTGTCAGCGAAACGCGCTCTGATTGGCTGAAGAGACCAGGAAGAGGAGCCTAATCTAAAGGGATGTCCCGATTCTCCAGCAACCAGGAAAATATAAAAGTTTTGCTGTGGAGGGGCGGCGAAGACAAAATAGAAGGGGGGAAAAAACACCAGCGCCAGCAGAGCTAAAATAAAATGCGAAAAAAAAGACATCTCTCAGAAGCACAGGGAGAGTACGTCCTTAAAGGACGCCCCTCACATGCGCTCCCTGCTTTTTTTTTTTTTCTTTTTTACCTTTTTTGGGGGCCCTTTTCCTTTCCGATTCCCTCACAGGAGCCCTAATGAGAGGTCAGACATCTCGTTAGGGTTCCTACGGTAAGGGAATCGGAAAAACGGTAGTGCATCTCATTTATAATGGGCTGCAACGGTAGTGCAGCTCATTATAATAGCTTTTCAATCATTTGCATTCCGTTTTCGTTGCCTGCTACCGTGGCAGGGAAAATGCCCTTAGTGCATGCCCGGGGTGAACTACTTGCGTTTTAAACTGGCTGGAACCAGTTTAAAACGCAAGTTGTGGGCTCGTTAGGTTTTGTGCATCTGGGCCTTTGTTCTTCCCAGCAGTCCTCCAGAGTCCCAACAGGTGACTGGCAGAGGCAGTGATGTAAAAAGGTTGCCTAAGGCCAGTCCCACCAGAGCCTTTCCTGCTGCATACCACCTCATGTGATGTAACTTCATATGGGTAGGCAGTAGGCACGGCCGAGGACAGGCTGTGGCGGGGCTGGCCGCAGTCAGCTTCTTTAAATTTCTGCCTCTGTTGGTCACCTGCTGGGACTGTGGAAGACTGCCGGTGGGGGAGCAGAACCAAATGATAATCCCATGCACTGTATAACATCAAGTCAATCTTTAAGCATAGGACAACAAACATCCAAAAAAGAAGAAAATATCACCAAAATAATTATTTTAACTATATAACACCGTGTAAAAATATAAATGTGAGAATTGTGCTCAGATTCAATCTTCACTCACTGCACCATGAGAGCAAGTAAAGGGAACCATCACAGAACACTCAATATCAAATCATATCAAAATGAACACCCAATAAAAAATCCATAATGTACCTTTAAGAATGAAAATGGAAACTGGTGTAGCAGCGGATCCAGCTAGCTTCCTTTATTATAATAAATAAAAAATGCCCCAAGGAGCCACCATCACCACATAAAACCAGCAATCACAAAATGAATCTTGTATCACTAGCGATTCCCTGATGCAGATCTAGGTTTCGCTACAGCTTCTTCAGAGGGAATCAATACTCCTCAAAATCAAAACTCAATGAGAGCCATTCCTTCCAAATATTTCCATACAGGTTAATCCAAAAAAACAATCTACCACATATTTACAAAGTGAATATAATACATGACAAAAATTAATATAATATATAGCAGATTACCAGAAAGATCATTGACTCTCTGCTGGCTCACTGTATAGAGACAGACATTGTAACAATTCCCCTTGGCAAAGGTCAATTTTATTTAAAAAGTTATACTGATTGCAACACTTCACGGGTGGTGTATTGCATCAGCCTCCCATGCCAGTTGTGTTATATTGGTCACATTAATTGTCCATGGAAATTGAGAACAGCAGAACATCTGAGCAGTATAAGAAGTGGAAAAATGATGGCTCCCCTGATTGAATATTGGACCAATTTTGCATATACTTTGGAAGATTTGAAGTTTGTGGCTCTCCTTCAGCTATGTGTTCATGCTTGGGGGGGGGGGGGATTTCTTGCTCTTTGTTGATTAAAGAATAATGTCTTATATTTCAGTGGGACACTGTGAGTCCTCATGGATTGAACTGTGAGTTTGAATTGCTTGAACCTTATTAAGATCCTTAAATATTTTATGCTTCTGGTTGTTCACCCTTTCATGATATTGGTAACTATGCAGGCGAGATCTGCTGTGATGATGTCATTACATATTGACGCTGTTATATATTTTTGGCATTATTTTTTACCGTTGCCAGAAATCCCCCAGTCTGAGCCACAGAGAGTCAATGATCATTCTGGTAACCTGCTATATATTATAGTCCTCTAGCACTATCCCCTTACACTGTAAATTTTCTTAATTTTTTGTGAGCCACATTGTGCCTGCATGAGTGGGAAAATGTGGGATACAAGTGAACAATAAATAAATAAATAATTTGTTTGTAATGTATTATATTCACTTTGTATATATGTGGTAGATTGTTGTTTTGGATTGACGTGTATGGAAATATTTGGGAGGAATAGCTCTCATTGAGTTTTGATTTTCAGGAATGTTGAGTCCCTCTGAAGATGTAGCGAAACCCAGATACATCAGAGGATCGCTAGTAGAGAGCTGCATGGCTTCCGTCCCCGCGGGAATCCCGCGGAACCCGCGAGATTCCCGCGGGGACGAGGCAGTTCCTGCGGGGTTCCCGCGGGGAAGGAAGCAGTTCTGCGGGGTTCCCGCGGGGACGGAGACAGTTCCTGTGGGGTTCCCGTGGGGATGGAACCAGTTCTGTGGGCTTCCCGTGGAAATGTAAGCTGCACCTGCACCAGCCTCTCATCTACCGAATACCAATTTATTTGAGGGCTGTCTCCTCCTCCTCCTCTTCTTCCTTGCTTTAACAGCATAAATGTGGAAAGTCTTCCATTAAGGAGGTGGTAGAGTCACAAATGATGACGGAATTCAAAAAGGCGTGGGATGAACACAGAGGATCTCTAGTTAGAAAATGGAAGTTATATAAAAGCTAACCTTAAATGGCTGCATGTGTGTGGATATGTCAAGTGACACTTAGATGGCGACTCTGGCTGTGATGAACTAGAGCTGATACCTGGCAGACTTGTATGGTCTGTGTCTCATACATGGCAATCTGGTGTAGGATGGGCTGGAAAGGGCTTAGACAGCAACTTCAGTGGCTGGAACATGAGGACAGTGCTGGACAGACTTTTATGGTCTGTGTCCCACAAATGAGAACATGAATAGGCTGGAGTGGGCTTCTATGGCAACTCCAGCAGTTGGAACATAAGGATGGGGCCAGATAGACTCCTGTGGTCTTTGTTCCAGAAACACGAAAGAAAGACCATAATCAAGTATATAGTATCACACTCATTGATTTAATGATGAATTGATCATGAGTGTGACTATTGGGCAGAGTGGATGGACCGTTCAGGTCTATTTGCTGTCACTTACTATGTTACTATTAATCCTCTTTGCTCCCAGGCTGGTGCACAGACCTCAGCTCTGACACAGGCACGAGAATCAGATGTCACCTGACCTACTGGCGCGTGCATGTGGCCTCTCAGCACACACTGCCAGTGAATCAGTGACAAATCTTACATGTGCGCACCAGAGTGTTCCAAGTTCCAACTTCCATTCCTTCCTTGCCTACAGTGCTGTGGCTCAAATCCAGAAAGAGACTGAGGGAGCTGACTGGAACTTTCTTTTATGTACTATTAAATTCTTACGGGGATGGGTGGGGACGGGTTGGGATGGTTTAAATTTTTGTGGGGATGGGTAAGATTCCAGTGGGGATGGGTGGGGACGGGTAAGATTCCAGCAGGGACGGGCGGGGATGGGTAGAATTTCTGTCCCCGTGCAACTCTCTAATCGCTAGTGATACAAGATTCATTTCATGATTGCTGGTTTTATTTGATGATGGTTCTCTTTGGGACATTTTAATTTATTATAATATAGTTGGATCCGCTGCTACACCAATTCCCTTTTTCAAGTGATTCATCACTCAGATAAGCTTTTTTTCATTCTTATATGAACATTATGTGAATATTGTATGAACTTTATGGATTTTTTATTGAGTGTTCATTTTGATATAATTTGATATGGAAACAGAGTGTGCTTTGATGGTTCCCTTTACTTATTATGATGCAGTGAGTGAAGTTTGACTCTGAGCACATTTCTCACATTTACCCCACTGTTTATGAAGCTGCACCAGTGAATGGGCTGTGTCAGTATTAGTGCACGGCAGCTGCTAGTGCAGCTTAGTAAACAGGGGGGTTATATTTTTACACCGAGTTATATAGTTAAATATAACCAAAATAAAAAAAAATGTTCTTTTTTTGATGTTTGTTATCCTATGCTTAAAGATTGACTTGAAGGCAATCCCCACTTGTCTGTGACAAAACATTAGTAAGCTCGACTCAGGAGAGAGACCTTGGGGTGTTGGTGTCGGAGAATCTGAAGGCGACAAAACAGTGTGACAAGGCGGTGGCCGTAGACAGAAGGTTGCTAGGCTGTATAGAGAGAGGTGTGACCAGCAGAAGAAAGGAGGTGTTGATGCCCCTGTCCAAGTCTTTGGTGAGGCCACACCTGGAGTATTGTGTTCAGTTTTGGAGGCCATATCTTGCTAAGGATGTAAAAAGAAAAGCTACAAAAATGGTATGGGATCTGCGTTACAAGACGTATGAGGAGAGACTTGTTGACCTGAACATGTATACCCTGGAGGAAAGGAGAAACAGGGGTGATATGATACAGACTTTCAAATATTTGAAAGGTATTAATTCGCAAACAAACCTTTTCCGGAGACGGGAAGGCAGTAGAACTAGAGGACATGAAATGAGGCTGAAGGGCAGACTCAAGAAGAATGTCAGGAAGTATGTTTTCACGGAGAGAGTGGTGGATACTTGGAATGCCCTCCCACAGGAGGTGGTGGAGATGAAAACGGTAATGGAATTCAAACATGCATGGGATAAATACAAAGGAATCCTGTTTAGAAGGAATGGTTCCGTGGAATCTTAGCGGAGATTGGGTGGCGACGCCTGTAATTGGAAACAAAACGGGGGCTAGGCAGACTTCTATGGTCTACGCCCTGATCGTGACTGAATAGATAGGGATGGGCTGGAGTGTAAAATTTAAGGGGCTTCAATGTTAGCTTCAGAAGTTAGTACAAGAACAGTACTGGGCAAACTTCTACGATCTGTGCCCTGAGAAAGGCAAGGATAAATCAAACTTGGGTATACATATAAAGTATCACATACCATGTAAAATGAGTTTATCATGTTGGGCAGACTGGATGGACAGTACAGGTCTTTATCTGCCGTCATTTACTATGTTACTATATTTGATGGGGGAATTAATGTCACAAATATTCCATGTGACAATTTTAATGGTTTCCATAATCCACTAAAGGTTTTTGTGCCCAGTTCCCTCCGCCCTTATACAAAATGAGTTCCCAATTCAAAAGTATAAAAGCACAATAAATATGGTGTCTATGGGAAGCAGCCATATATCCCAATACTTATTTGCATCCCAATGATCCCCACCCATCTTATCCAGTATTACTGTCTCCCTATTGCCCTTCCCCCCTCTTTCCCACCCTCCTTCATCCATCCAAAACATCCAAAATCATGTATCACTCCCACTATCATACTGTTCCCCAACCATATCTTTTAACTATGCATAAGAACAAAAGGTAAGCTATTGGAACACTACAGTATAGAGTCCTAGTTATCTAGAAAGTCTTCAAACTTGTTACATAATCAATGAATCGTCTTGTGGACTGGCATTCAGAGGACTGACACTTTAACCTGTTGTTTCTATCTGGGACACGCTGCCATCTTGCAGGAGATTTTTGGTCTGAAGTTGATGGATGCGCCTCAGACCTGAGTTCTTTTAACTTCAGTGGAAATGTCACAGGTTGTGGTGCAGACAAATTGCACAGTATGAAATAATTTCTATACTAGATTGCCTCTGCCCAGGTGTGTGTGTATTAACCAGTGGCACTGCAGTTTCTTGTAATTCTTGTACCCTCTCCCTCTTCCCCCCACTAAGTTTTATCTTCATTTTTAACACTGTGTGCACGTCTGTCCTAGAAGAAAGGTACATCCTGAGCACACTCTCCTCACAGACAGATTTGGAGTCCACAGCAGGAACTAGTGCTGGGGCAGTTTCCTTCCTTCATGACTCTTACAAACCTCTGCATGTCTCATTTGATCTCATTTGCTGTAGTTAAAAGGATGCTTTTGAAGGCCTGGCAGCCTTTTGATCACTGATCAGAAGAGTTTCCAGTGCAGCTGACTGATTGTGTTTTTCTTTCCTTTGCAGTCTGTGGCTCTGTACTGGGTCTCCTCCAGCTGCGTGGGCCTGGGACATAACCTGCTGCTACGTTCGCCAACTCTTCGCCATATATGTCGGATACCAAGGACCAAATCTGACTCGGACACGCCCTACAAAGATATAGCCAGGGCCTTACTTGTAAAATGTTCTTTTCAGAGGTGATTCCTCTCCTGTATATTCAATAAAGATATACATTGCCTTTCAGTGTGTGGTTATATGGAAGTGCTTCTGCTGTCAGAGCTGTGGCCTCATGAATGATTCTAAACTGTTGAACAGTGACAGTCTCGTAAAACGATAGTGGCACTTATCCCACTAGCAGGTGCTGCTGAAAATCTTTGCAAACTGTAGCAGCGCTATCCAAACAATGCCAGAGTGGTCTGGGGCAGAGCTGGGAGTTACCCAAAGAGCAATGTAGATTCAGCACCGTCAGTAGAACTTCAAGTGACAACTGTTGGGTCTGATTATCACCTGATATACAAATGTAAACTGAAACTCTGGAAGGGAATAAACAGCTCATGAGCAAAAGAAACAGTATTTTTCTCCAATTTTATTAGTTACCTGTAAAACAAGACCCCCTGCAGGCATTTTAAATGCAGTAATTGTAACACTTGTTATCATTACTACGGAGTGTACAGAATTTATCAATCCAGTGAATTGTAAGACATGTAAAATGACTTCTAAGACAAATTGTCATTCAACTTTTGTGATTTATATATTGAAGTGCCTGTGTAATAAAATCTATGTAGGGAAGACCACAAGAAGGCAACATGTTAGGATCAATGAACATAAGTCCTGTATCACACGACAAAAGGAAGGAGCACTGTCAGTGCCACATTGTGTGAAGACGGGACATAAATTTGCAGAACTACTTTGTTTTGCAATAAAACAAATCCAAGTCCCACTTTGTGGTGGGAATCCAGATCGCTGTTTAGTACAACATGAACAGCGTTGGATCCATCGGTTACACACAATGGAACCAAAGAGTTTGAATACCTCTTTTGAGTGGGCTGTGTTTCAGTGAAGGCTCAAGTGTGTTTTAAGTTTCTGCCCTCTTAGGCTTTCTGTAGTTTGTTTACCCTATTCTGATTGGTGGGTTTGTGTTGGCGTTCTATTTACAATCCGGCGCCATTTTGGAAAGGGTATGCTGCAAAAATGTCAGATTAACAGCAAGTATATAAAACTTTCCAAATTCTATACCCCTTTTTTCCTGTTACTTTTATACTTTGTATTCACTTTTATCTTTTTTGAAGATGGGGTTTTGAGGTGTATTTCAGCACGTATCTGGTCTCCGTTGACAAAGCCAATGGGCAAAATGGTCCCCATTGGGAGTTATTTTTACTGCTGTAATTGTCTGTTGCTTATGTTTGACTTATTCTTGCTGTATACTGCCTTAAATGAATAAATAAAAAGCTAAGGGCTTCTTTTTACAAAGCCACACTGCTGATTCTTAGTGCGGCAAAAGAGAGGAAGCCCATTCAATTCCAATGGGCTTCCTTTCATTTGCTGCGCAATTGCTAGCGCGACTTTGTAAAAGAAGCCCTTTGTACCTTTTGATGTTTAAAAAAAACAAACTCTTTTTGAAGCTTGTTTATGATACTTGCATTGGCATAATACCCTGTTTGAAATATATGAGCACATAATGCAGTTAAAAGAAGAAATAAAAAGGGAAGAAATTTATTTAAAAAAACGAAATATCACAGGAGGTTTTTGGCCAAAGATTAGGCAATAGTCCATTTAGTACTAGAATTGTTTCTGTGCATTGTCTCTTGAGTATTTTGGGCTTTTGAGGTCTTTTCCTTCCTGCCATTTGTGATGAATGTTTGGATATTGTTAAGCACTGGAAGTTTACATCCGCAGTATTTTGTTTGAAGTGGTTTATGGTGCAGTGTCAGCCACTGTAAAAGCACCAAGGTTTTTAATTTGTTTTCATTAGCTGCGGTCCATGTGTGTGGAGACTATTTTGCTTGAAGGTAAAATATGTTTTTTTTCATTATTTAAATTATTCTATTCTGGCTTGGATATTGTGAGTTTAAGTAGACCATGCAAACTGCAAGCTCTGATAATCGCCAGCAGCTCTCACTGGTTCTTAGTCGTACAAGCAATCTTGAGTTTTTGGTTTCGGCTTCAGATGAAACCATGATGAGTTTATGCTGCAGTTTCACTTCTGGCTGAAAGCTTTCAGAGGGTTTTGGTGGCAGTTTTGGTTGGCCTCTACTCTTAATATCTTAAGAAGTCATTTACTAACTTGGATCTTGCCAGGTATTTGTGACCTGGATAGGCCACTGTTGGAAACAGGATTCTGGGCTTGCTGGACCTTTGGTCTTTCCCAGTATGGCAATACTTATGTACTAAATGGGCCCTGGGGCACATAACATGCACTGCTTTAAATGACCCTTATATATAGATTAACCTTGTTTTAAGACGAGCATGAACCACTTGAACTCATCCTTATTCAAACAGGAATGATGCATGCGTGTTTAAAATCATTCGTTCTTAAATCACTTGGTATATATTATTCTAGTTTCCTAAAACTGGTAACATAGCTTCAGAATTCTACAGGTGTGTTCCAAGAGCAACGGTGATACAGCATCCAAGTCGCTACTTCTAATGCCGCCCCCAGGAACCTGATCTCTCTTTCATCTTCTATTTCTTCTCCCTCTGACATTGCTTCATGCCTGTAACACCTCCACTATCCCTGTGCCTCTCTCTCAATTGTACTGCTTGCCTCCACTAGCTTTCCATTTCTGTCTTCTCCAGTATTTAATTAGAAATTTGAAACAGAAGCTTGAAATATGCTTGTTTCCTGTCACTGTGTCTTGTTGTAAGGCTGTTTGTACTGTTTTATATTATCTGTTTTGTGACTGATGTTCGGTGTTGGCTATTTCTTGTATTTACTGAGCATTGCTTAATGAAGAATATTGATGCAAAACAGGAAAAACTCAGGATAGCAAACTTACATGCAATCCTCTGAACAAGCAGTCATTGTAAGGTGACAAGATTAGGTGTGAAGTGCTTGTATTTTACAACCTGATGAGAGTTGAGCAGTAGCTTTTTAAGTCAAATGAGAGGCTTTCACTTGTAAGTCAGATGTGAAAATCAATCATGTAAAGAATTTAAAACAAGAAAAAAGAAAGGGCAGAGGTGGTGTGATTCTCCTTGAGTCATTTTTGGCCAATATTTTTTCATTGGTGGTTAGTGGGGACTCTCTGTTGGGTCCAAAATTGGTTCCTGGGGGGGGAGGGGTTGTCGGGGCAGGAGCCATGCCAGTCGTGTCCTGCTGTGATATTGCCCGGCCATGGAATAAGGTTTCCAGACATGGCAGGGAAATGGCCTGCTTGAGGCCTGAGTCCTGGATCCAGTGCATGTACGAGAATCCGGTGGATCTGGGAAATACAGCTCTGGAGCTGGGAATAGACCTAAAATGAAGCCAGGGCCTCAATGTTTGAGCTGCCTGGAGAAGTTCTGTGGCTTTCACGGCCTTTTGCCGCACCTACAGAGGATCCACTGGGGCTTGAACTGAGGATGGGAATCTAGTCCTGAGCCCATGGGGACTAAGGTAAGGGGTCAGATAGCCCAGAAATTGTATTATTTTAATTTTAAATTGCTATTTTTGGATCTGTAGCACTGGGGATCCAGAGGTTAATTTTAAATTTTAATTTTGATATTTATGGGATCCTGAGATCTGTAAGAGGTGGGCTAACATGATGGTGAGATTTTTGAAAAAAACTCATTTATGTAGTTTAAAATTGTATGGGTGGTTTTGAAGCTTCTGATTGGTTGTTTTGCACAGATGTCTAGTAGCACTGCATACATCCAGTAGTGCTATAGAAATAAGTAGTAGTAGGTCATTGAGGACATGTCTGAGATGATACTGAATTTTATTTGAGGAGACGTGGATTTCTGGTGATTTTGAGGGTAATTTGGGTTTTAAAAAATGTATAAATGTGTTTAACATACTAAATGACGGCAGATAAAGACCTGAATGGTCCATCCAGTCTCCCCAACAATATAAACTCATTTTACATGGTATGTGATACTTTATACCCGAGTTTGATTTGACCCTGCCTTTCTCAGGGCACAGACCGTAAAAGTCTGCCCAGCACTGTTCCTGTACTAAAAGTTCTGAAGCTAACGTCAAACCTCCTTGAAATTTACACTCCAGCCCATCCATATCTGTTCAGCCACGATCAGGGTGCACTGCAGACCGTAGAAGTCCGCCCAGCATTAGTTTTAATCTCCAATTACCGGCGTTGCCACCCAATCTCTCCTAAGATTCCGTAGATCCATTCCTTCTAAACAGGTGTTTATCCCACGCATGTTTGAATTCCATTACCATTTTCATCACCACCTCCAGGGGAAGGACATTCCTCATGTCCACCACCCTCTCCGTGAAAAAATACTTCCTGACATTACTCCTGAGTCTGCCCCTCTGCAACCTCAAGTCATGTCCTCTGGTTCTACCATCTTCCCATCTCCGGAAAAGGTTCGACTGCGGATTAATACCTTTCAAATATTTGAACGTCTGTATCATGTCACCCCAATTATGTCTTTTATCTTCCACCTTGTCGGACCTGCCAATCCAACTGCAACAGCTTTAGGCTTGTTCTAGATGGATCAACAATAAAAAACTACAACGCAGATGCAGCAGCTTTATTCCCTTGCCCTTTAATTGTTCTGTCTGTCTGCCTGTCTTATCTAGATTGTAAGCTCTTTGAGCAGGGACTGTCTTTTTGTGTATGGTGTGCAGCGCTGCGTATGCCCGTAGCGCTATAGGAGTAGGTTTGCTTGCTTTTGTTTAAGTGCATGGCAATGACGGCTGCGCGGGCGGGGGGGGGGGGGGGTGTAGAAATAGAGATTAACCAAATTGGCTTCCTTGCTTACAATGGACTAGATAGGCTCACTTCCACTCCAGTCTATTGCACCTCTTTCTTTAACTTTCTAAAAGATTTGTGCAGCGCTGGGTTACGGCTGGTGAAAGCTGCATACTGTAAGGAGTAGCGGCCGTGAAAACAAACAAGCACTCTTGTCATTAAACCTTATTTTAAGCTTGAGAACGCCCGATCCGCAAAGTTACGCCCCCTTCGCACGGAGGATCGCAACTTTTAGGGAGGACAAGATTGTTAAGGAAATAGCGTTAATGTAAAATGTCCATGTGTAAACGACTGGGCAAAGAAAAAAAAATTAACTTTTAAAAGGTTTTTAAATCGAATCCGGGAGGATCCTGCTGTATCCGTCTTTTACCTTTTGGCTGCAGTGAACCCAAACTCACTGTCACTTGCTACTTGATCTCCAGCCGCGGTTCCCTTCTCTCTTTGCGTTTCAAGTCTCGCTCCAGCCTCCAGTTTGTGAGCGCGTGCGCTCAGTACCTCAGCGTGAAGATGGATTGATCATGAGCATCGCGAGCTGAATCTGCAGCGAAGAAGGGGTTACCGTATCACCGAGACATTCCTTTATGTGACAGCACTAGTGAGGGTCCCTGGGTAAAAGGTAAACGACAGATACTGCGGGATCCTCTTAGAAAACCTTTACAAGTTAACAGTTTAAAATAGCGTTGTGGATTACTCTTCTACTATCCCGTAGTATTTCCTGTACTCCTTCAAAGTTCGTTTGTGTTCCGGGGCCCGTGACATTACTGGATCCTCCCCCACTGGAACGCAACGTTCCGTCATATCGGGCGTGAAGTGCGGCGGGATCTATCATCTGAGCAAGCATGTTAGATTGAGGACAGGAAACTGTGTAGGCTTAAGGCTTTCTAGCTTACCACCACATTGGTTCACCCAAAACAATAGCGAACGCTATTGAAAACAATAGTAAAAGATTATTAGAAGTAAGGGACTGCCTATGCGTGGTCCATTTGTAAAAAGTCAAACTTTGTTCCAGTTGGATAGGCAGTGCTTTAAAAGGTGAAGGACAAAAGATTTGTTTAAACTTAACAGTTTTTTTTTAATTTGTCGGAAAGTTTTCCATATGTAGATACAATACAGTATTCCATATCATCATGCTGATCAATCCATAGACTGGTGGGTTGTGTCCATCTACCAGCAGGTGGAGATAGAGAGCAATCCTTTTGCCTCCCTATATGTGGTCATGTGCTGCCGGAAACTCCTCAGTATGTTCTCTATCTCAGCAGGTGGTGGTCACACACAGCAGCAGCTCTGGCTAGGTCTCCAAGCCTAATTTTTAGGTTTTGTTGAGTACCTGGGGTTGAGGGCTCTTCTTGAGCAAGTGCAAACCTGGTGGCGCCAGGTCCCTCCTTTTCTCCCCCCTCCCGCTGGCTCCGTTAAAAAAAAAAAAAAAGAAAAATTTTGGACGTCCTTAAGGGCGTTTATTTCGACGTTTATTTAAACTTTTATTGCAGCTACTCACTGGGACACCAGTTCGTTACAGCTCGGAGCGAGAAGCAGGTAATTTTTACCTTTTTATAGCGGGCAGGGGGTTCCCCGATCGATCTCCACGTGGCCTATGGCGTCGGAGGGCGAGGGCGCGAAGAATCGCTTCCCGGACCGCGTGTGCGCTTCTAGCGGGGATGCGGGGGTCTTAAAGTCTGATTCGCCCTTGTTGGGTGTCAGTTCGGAGGCCGGTCAGTGTCCCGGGTCTTCCTCCGGTGCGGCGGTTTTTCCCGCCATAAACGCCCATCCCCCGCTGCTCGCCTCCGCCATCTTGGCCGGCCACTCTGCTCGGACGGCTTCTTCTTGGGCCGCCCTTGAGCTGGGAGACGTTAATGCCATGACCGCCCTTGATTTGGGCGACGGCAAAAAAGCAGCTAAAGTTAAGCGCCGTTCTTCCCATGCGGCTCCTTCGCGGAGTGTTGCGCCGGACGCCATCTTGGATGCGCAGCATGGTTCTCTCCCGCTGTTGCGAGCGCCGGTTGAGGGTGCGTCTAGAGCTGTGGCCCAGGCTGCTGAAGTGCACAGTCTGGGGGGTTTCTCCCCCGAGTTTATTTTGCTGCTGCATCAGGTCTTCCTTATGCAAAACGCTGCCCCTTCTCCCTTGTCCGATAAAGGGGTTGAGGCCCCCGGAAGTAAACGCCCTCGGGTGGATTCCCGGGCCTTAGAGGACTCTGTTTCCTCTGATGTAGATGAGGGCAGCGTATCTGAGTTCTCCCAACGGTCCTTTGGGGATTCCTTGGAGGAGACAGATTCCCGCTCGGAGGGAGCGGATGACCCCTCTGCAGCGCGGATCTTTCGCTCAGAGGATTTGCCCAACCTGTTAGTGCAGGCCATGAGCATTTTGAAGATTTCCTCTCCAGAGGACGTCTCTCCCTCAGCCCCTGTTGGCTCCGCCATTATGCTGGGGACGAAGCGCCCGCCTAGAACCTTCCACGTGCATGATGCCATGCACACCTTAATTTCGGCTCAATGGGATGTCCCGGAAGCGAAGCTCAAAGTGGCTAGGGCTATGTCCCGCCTCTATCCTTTGCCTGAAAGTGAACGGGAGGCCTTTCTTTGGCCTACCGTGGATTCTTTAATCACTGCGGTGACTAAGAAAACAGCGTTGCCGGTGGAAGGTGGCACAGCCCTAAAGGACGCCCAAGACAGAAGATTGGAGGCGGCCTTAAGGTCGTCCTTCGAGGCGGCTGCCTTAAGTTTGCAGGCCTCAGTTTGCGGCTCCTACGTGGCCAGGGCGTGCCTGACGATTGTGCAGCGGGCTTCCCCCTCGGATCCTTCCTTGAGGGCTGATTGGCCGGCCCTGGAATCGGGCTTGGCTTATTTGGCAGACTTACTGTATGATGTCTTGAATGCCTCGGCTAAAGGTATGGCTCAGACAGTCTCTGCGCGGCGGTGGCTTTGGCTGAAACATTGGTCTGCGGACCACGCCTCTAAGTCCCGCCTGGCTAAGTTGCCTTTTAAAGGCAAGCTGCTCTTTGGGGTCGAGCGGGACAAAATTGTGACCGATCTCGGCACGTCTAAGGGCAAGAGGTTACCAGAGGTCAGGGCTCGGGCCAGTGCTCGCCCTGGTATCTCCAGAGGACGGTTTCAGGAAGCCCGTCGGTACCGCCCGGGCAAGTCGGGCTCCTCTGCCCCCTCTTCCTTCAAGAGGAACTTCTCCCCCAAGCAGCATTCCTTTCGCAGAGACCGCCGTCCCGGAGGTGCGCCCTCCGGTCCTCCCCCAGGGTCTCGTACCCAATGACGGGGTCCTGGTCCATGGCCCAGTGCAGATTGGAGGACGCCTGTCCTCGTTTCTGGGCAAGTGGACCAGGGTAACTTCAGACGCTTGGTTGCTGGAAGTCATCAGAGACGGCTACAAGCTAGAGTTCTGCCGACCCTTAAGAGACGGGTTTGTACTCTCTCCCTGCAAGTCTCCGGACAAAGCTGTGGCAGTGCAGCAGACATTGGACAATCTGATCCGCCTGGGTGCGGTCGTTCCGGTGCCAGAAAATCAGCTTGGCAAGGGACGTTACTCCATTTACTTTGTGGTACCAAAGAAAGGAGGTTCTGTACGGCCTATCCTCGACCTCAAAGGGGTCAATCGGGCCTTGAAAGTTCGGCACTTTCGCATGGAGACTCTCCGCTCTGTTATAGCGACAGTGAAGGCAGGGGAGTTCCTGGCATCCTTGGACATCAAGGAAGCGTACTTGCATATTCCCATCTGGCCTCCTCATCAACGCTTTCTGCGTTTTGCAGTCCTGGGCCGACACTTCCAGTTCAGAGCCCTCCCGTTCGGGTTGGCTACTGCTCCGCGGACCTTCTCCAAAGTAATGGTGGTCATCGCGGCCTTCCTGCGAAAAGAAGGAGTACAAGTCCATCCTTATCTGGACGACTGGTTGATCCGAGCCCCCTCTTATGCAGAGTGCGGCAAAGCTGTGGACCGAGTGATTGCTCTTTTGAGCTCCCTGGGGTGGATCATCAACTGGGAGAAAAGCCAGCTGCGCCCGACTCAGTCCCTGGAGTATCTGGGAGTTCGATTCGACACCCAAGTGGGCAGAGTGTTCCTGCCGGACAATCGGATTGTCAAACTTCAGGCTCAGGTGGACCAGTTCCTAGTAGCCTCTCCGCTTCGGGCTTGGGACTATGTGCAGCTGTTGGGCTCTATGACGGCCACGATGGAAGTAGTGCCCTGGGCCAGGGCTCATATGAGACCACTACAACACTCTCTGCTGCAGCGCTGGACTCCGGTGTCAGAGGATTATGCTGTGCACCTTCCCTTGGACCCAGCAGTGCGCAAGGCGCTGAGCTGGTGGCTGAAGACAGACAAGTTGTCTGCAGGGATGCCTCTTGTGACCCCGGAGTGGATTGTCGTCACGACGGACGCCTCTTTGACGGGCTGGGGAGCCCACTGCTTGGGAAGGACAGCGCAGGGGCTCTGGTCTCCTGCAGAGGCAAAGTGGTCTATCAACCTCCTGGAACTCAGAGCCATTCGGTTGGCGCTTTTGGAGTTCCTCCCGGTACTGGCGTTGAAGCCAGTACGGGTCCTGTCAGACAATGCCATGGCTGTGGCCTATGTCAACCGCCAGGGAGGTACCAAGAGCGCCCCTCTAGCCAAGGAAGCCATGAATCTATGCCAGTGGGCGGAAGCGAACCTGGAACAGCTGTCAGCGGCCCACATTGCCGGAGTCATGAATGTCAAGGCGGACTTTCTCAGTCGCCATACCTTGGATCCCGGAGAGTGGCAGTTATCGGCTCAGGCATTCTTGGACATCACGAAGCGCTGGGGCCAGCCGAGCCTAGATCTGATGGCGTCATCGGCCAATTGCCAAGTGCCGCGCTTTTTCAGCAGAGGACGGGACCCTCGATCTCTGGGAGTAGATGCTCTTCTCCAACAGTGCTTCCCTGGCTTCGCAGCCAGATGTGGTACGTTTTCTCAAGGGAGTTAATCACCTGCGCCCTCCTCTGCACTCAGTGGTGCCTGCGTGGAATCTCAACCTGGTGCTAAGAGCCTTGCAGAAGCCGCCTTTTGAACCCTTGTCGAGGGCATCTCTGAAAGACCTGACGTTGAAAGCAGTCTTTTTGGTGGCTATCACTTCAGCCAGAAGAGTTTCCGAGCTCCAGGCACTCTCATGTCGAGAGCCTTTTCTGCAGTTCACTGAGGCAGGAGTGACTATTCGCACAGTGCCTTCCTTCCTGCCCAAGATTGTTTCTCGCTTCCATGTGAATCAGCAGCTCTGTCTCCCTTCCTTTCGTAGGGAGGACTACCCAGAGGAATACTCTGCTCTCAAATATCTGGATGTGAGACGAGTCATCATCAGATACTTGGAAGTGACCAATGATTTCCGGAAATCGGATCATCTGTTTGTCCTGTTTGCAGGTCCTCGTAAGGGTCTGCAGGCTGCTAAGCCTACAGTGGCAAGATGGGTCAAGGAAGCCATTGCAGCGGCTTATGTGGCCGTGGGGAAGGTGCCGCCTATTCAGCTGAAGGCTCACTCCACTAGAGCTCAGGCGGCCTCGATGGCAGAGGCCGGGTCCGTCTCCTTGGAAGAGATATGCAAGGCGGCAACTTGGGCATCGGCCCATACCTTCTCCAGGCATTACCGCTTGACTGTGGCTGCTCGGGCGGAGGCCCGGTTTGGAGCTTCAGTGTTGCGGTCAGGGATTTCTATGTCCCGCCCTGGGTGAGTACTGCTTCGGTACATCCCACCAGTCTATGGATTGATCAGCATGATGATATGGAAGGTAAAATTATGTATCATACCTGATAATTTTCTTTCCATTAATCATAGCTGATCAATCCATAGCCCCTCCCAGATATCTGTACTGTTTATATTCTGGTTGCATTTCAGGTTCAAGTTTAGTCTTCAGTTCCTGTTCAGGAGGACTTCGTGTTCAAGTTTTTTCAATTGGATTCTTCAAGAGTTGAGGCGAGTTTGTGTTACAGTGAGCTGCTGCATTCCTCTCCCCTCCGTTTTTCGGGGCTGGATTGAGACATAAATTCTGCCGGCGCTCCCTCCCGCTTCGTGCGGCTGTAGGGCAGCTTTGTACCCCTCCCGCTTCGGCGGTGTTAGGGTCAGTCAGCTCCTCCCGCGGTTGCGGTTGCAGGATAAGCCAGATCCCCCCGCATCGGCGGGTGTGGTGTCCTTCCCCCGCTCTGCGGGGATGAGCTGGACGGATTCCCCTCCCCCACTTGTGTGGGGATGAGCTGGGTTAATTCCCCTCCCCCGTTTCGGCGGTGGTGAGCTGGGCAGAGTGTCCCTTTGTGGGTGTAATTCTCTAAGTGCTGAGTCCTGCGGATGGAGCTTGGATATCGACATACTGAGGAGTTTCCGGCAGCACATGACCACATATAGGGAGGCAAAAGGATTGCTCTCTATCTCCACCTGCTGGTAGATGGACACAACCCACCAGTCTATGGATTGATCAGCTATGATTAATGGAAAGAAAATTATCAGGTATGATACATAATTTTACCTTACATGACCAGATTTCAGTGAGGGTATCATGTTTACTGATGGGTTCATCTTAACTGTTGTTCTAATCTGCCTTGGGAAGCCTGGCGTTATAAGATTGGAAGTAAAGTTAAACTCTCCCATCATTGGGGCACATGGAATCACATCGTCACCTCATCTCATTTGTACAAATTGATTACTCTGTTTTGAGCATGTTTCAGGGAAAAGTGTTTTTTTGTAAGTCAAAATAATAAAAATATTTTCTTTCACACAGATCTCTCATCTCTAACTAAATGGGCTATAAACCCCTAATACAGTTCCATGGTTTTCTTATATTTTGACCTTGTGATGACTTAGACTGTGCCAAAACTGGAAATACAGTGATACAGAATAGTAGAATTCAGTAACATCCAAAACTCATTAACTAACATTATAAATGTGTTTGCAGTTGGGTAATAACTGAGAAAATGCTGTTGAAAAATGACTTGAAGAAGAAATAAATATATATCATAGAACTGGAAAATGATGGCACATTTAGACTGACTGTACTTCTGCATGAAGGTAGCTCTGCCCTCATTATTGAATATCTCTCTTTTAAATAGTAGTAATAAATAATATTAAGTGCATTTTTATAATATACCACTGCATTTCACAAAACAAAAGGCACAAGTTCACACATTGAATGCAGTGAAAAACAGGTTCAGGCTTTCTAAAGTAAACTACGCCTCTAAAATCATAGCATCTCTCAGTCCTGATACTTCACTGAAGAAATGTGACAGCCTGCTTAGCCTGGGCAGAGTTACAAAGTTGGCAAGGGTTGTGTATAGCTGGACATAGGCATACTGAGAAACTATAAAAATAATTGGGCCAGGTGAAGAAAAGTTCAATTTAAGAGTAAGCGAAGTTTGGAGATAGGAGAGCTGAAACTTGGTCATAATTGGATAAGAGATAAGAAAACTGAGACTTGGTCATGATTGGATAAGAGATAAGCAAACTTGCTAAGGTTGAAACTCGGTCCTAATTGGATAAAAGATAAGAAAAGTTAGAACTTGGGTATAATTGGATATATGTGCCAATTATGACGAAAGTGCAGGTGAGAAAGTGGAATGCTCATAGGGATCTATGGGATCAAAAAAGTGTGAAAGGTCTGCTACCTAAGCAGTTTTTTAGAGAGAAGAAGCCAGTAACCTTTTAAGGCACATGTCATCTGTCGTGAAGTGCTGTACTACCATGTGAATGCCTGAACTGCTTGTACTACATTTGGGTGCGATATCAATGTTAATAAACTATATTTCTTTATCTACTAAATACTGGGTTCCTTTCTAATTACATAGGTTTATACTGCCTTGACTGTGTAACCCTGTCATGAGCAGATACCAGGTTAGGGTGATTAAGTATCTAGAGGGAATGTGCAGTTCGTTCCAGGTTAGTAGAAAGCCCATGCCGCTGTCGCCCAAACAGAAGAGGCAGACCTAGTAATAAATATACTGTTCCCATAAACCATCTTTCTCTTTTTGATCTAGGCAGAGGGAAAAAAAAAGATTTTAAATGCTGCCAGGTTTCAACTTCATTCTTATTTCATGTGGGATATACATGTCATAAGTAAATAAATAAATAGAAACTCTGAATGTTGAGCACCTGATTCTCATAATATGATGTCTGTTTTGGTGGCCCTTTACCAGGAGGAAAAAAATCTCTGCACAAATATAGCAGTGCTAAGGTGTCATATAACTAGCCCTTCCAAATTACACACTGAGGCATATTTTCAAAGCACTTTGGGAGGCTAAGTTCCATAGGTTTCTATGGAACTTTGGGAGGCTATATGCTTTGAAAATGAGCTTGACTGTGTACAATTTATAATAAATTACTATTCTACCAACCTACCTATGAAAAGTTATTCCGTTCTTATACTTCCTCTGTGTACATCCGTAAGCTGTACAAGCCGGCATGTTTGAATATATAAGTGAGATTAAATTAAAATGCTACCAACAATAAAGAATGACAACATGGATGCAGCAGCTCATAGGATTGTTTGCTTTAGGCTGCGTGGGGAAGGGGAAACATACAAACCTAAGTGGCTTCAACTTTTTGATGTCATGCTGTCTTCTGTTCTCAATCAAACTCCTTGAGCCTATCTAGCCCTTTATATGGACTGAAGCCAGTAGGCGGAGCTTAGCACCATTTTTGCTCACCCAAAACTATAGCAAAAGATTATTAGAAATAAGAGACTGCCTATATGTGTCCCATCTGTAAAAAGTAAAAAGCTGTTCCAGTTGGATAGGTACTACCTTAAAAGGTAGAAGACTGTGACCCACAAATGTAAGCCAAAATCCCAAGCTGCAAACCAGATCTACCATCCTCTGCTTATAGAAGTGTAAAACGTGAGGACGTCGAGGGCGGCGGACCTATCAGAGGCGCGAGGGCGGGGCCGAGAGAGATGGTGACAGACTGACGAACCTTACGAACCCTTCACTTCAGTGAAGCCACAGAGTCAGCTTCACAACGTTGCAGGTGCGTTTTATTACACTACACAGCTCCCTAATTTTGCAGTTAAACGTGGCAGGGTGGCTGGAGGGGGGGGGGAGGGGGGGAGGGGGGGGAGGGGGGGGCAACGACCCTGGAACTGGGAGGGAGGGAGGGGGGGCGGACCCTGGAACTTGGAGGGGGGGCGGGCAGACCCAGGGAGGGAGGGGGGGTGACCCTGCAACTGGCAGGTAGGGGGGCCCCTGGCACACACTCTCATTCTCACGTACACACTCTCGCACCCAGTCTCACTCTGTCACACACACTCACACATTCACTATCACACACTCACTCTCACACACACTCTGTAAAACACACACACTCCAAGGAAAACCTTGCTAGCGCCCGTTTCATTTGTGTCAGAAACGGGCCTTTTTTCCTAGTATATATATATGTGTGTGTGGTTTTTTAACGTTTTTTTTATTTGACAGTTTTATATTTGATTTGAAAGCTTTTTATATGTAGATATAAATATCAACTCTGCATTTTGTGCACATTTGTCTACACTGTTCTATACAATACAGATGGCCAAAATTCAGTGAGGATGGGTCCATCTTAACTGTTGTTGTAATCTGCATTGGGAAGCCTGGTTGTACAGTCCTTGCAAAAGTGCTATCTCATACGCTCAGCTAGACTGTCAGCTAAACCAGAATATAGAACATCACTGTGAAGACTCGGAACTCTTGAACCAAAATCTTCTTTAATGCAAATTCAAACAAAAGAAAATAACTTCCAGTTAGATGTGCTGGACTGGGAGTCAGAGAACAGCTCCCCCTGTATACCAGGGAAGCCAGGCGATCTCAGCATTGGCTGAAGAGTAGATGCTGTATATACTTTTAAATGGTGACCTATTGGTGATGTTACAAGGCTTTTGAAAGGCTTAAAGCAGGTACAGTATTAAATGCAGTTCATAACAAGTATGCTGCAGAGATTCCTTTCACTGAATAGAGGGAGAATAGGCAGTTTACAGCTCAGCATACACAGGGATAAAGGCCATCCAATAGGAAAAGTCCCACAAGGCATAGGGAACATGGACAGGTGCTCAGGAAGAGCCTATCACAAGAGAACTACAATTACATCACTTAAAGTCCTATCCTACTTAAAGAGCACAGGAACATATAAACAACAAGCACCCTGCCTTCATGAATATTGGGGCTTTACACTCCCTGCCTGGTATCAGTAGTTACCACTATTTAATTTTTCAAACTTATGAATACCACAAGGTCTTTGCAAAGTCCATAAATAAAGCAGAGGGGAGGAGTAGCCTAGTGGTTAGAGCACCAGACTTGACATCCAGAGTTGGCTGCTTCAAATCCCACTGCAGCTCTTTGTGATCTTGGGCAAGTCACTTAACCTCAATTGCCTCAGGTACAAAATTAGATTGTGAACCCTCTAGGGACAGAGAAATACACAGTGTAGCTGAATGTAACTCACCTTGAGCTACGACTGAAAAAGGTATGAGCAAAATCCAAATAAATAAATAAAGGTGTATCTTGAAGCTTGGCAACTCGTCTCCGGTTCACTGCTGCTCTGGTGATCTCTCTCTTGTAGTCTCGCAGGAGCTGAAACAAGAGACAGACAACACAAAGAAACAAACAACATAAAAGTAAGAAAAAGTCTTTGAGACTTTGGAGTGGACTAAGGTTCGCAGTGTTCACGTCTCATCTCAAGGTAAAAGAAGTTTCACTTTGGTGACTGGTTCGATGAAGGTCTTCGGCGTCCCTTGGTTCGCTGTCTTGATTTCCAGTTTGCATATTTTTCCATCCTCAGTTGGAAAGGTTTTGGTGATGAGTCCCAGTGTCCAACTGTTGGCGCTGTGTTTGGCTGTCTTTCAGCAATATAAGCTCACCTTCTTATAGGTTCGGCTGGTTATTCTGCCACTTATTTCGATACTGCAGAGTAGGAAGGTATTCTGTCTTCCAACGTTTCCAAAAGATGTCTGAGAGGTATTGAACCTGCTTCCATTGATGCTTGTAGATGTTCCTGTCTTTGAAATCTCTAGGTGGAGTAGGAATGGCTCCTTGAACTTTCACATCTTGAGCTTCTCATGCAGCAAGTGGGAGGAGCCGACGTCCAAGACCGGAGGGCATCATTAGATGACATCATCTACCCACGGCATTAAGATACACCGACTCTTGAGGTGTTGCACCGAAGGAGCGAGCCAAAGGGGCACATCCTTCCCCTTTGGACACACTTTGCATATTATTTTTAATTTTATAGTTATTTTTAAAGTTTTAAAATTTTAATTCAAGATGGGGCACATAAGGAGGCATATTTTCAAAGCACTTTGGGAGGCTAAGTTCCATAGGTTTCTATGGAACTTTGGGAGGCTAAGTGCTTTGAAAATGAGCCTAAAGGTCTTTTTTATAAGTCTATTTCTTCTAGGGCATTTTTTTAGTCCTGTTTCTTCAATTGATAGCCTCTAATTTCATATATAATTACTTCATTTCCATTTCCATCTGCTCATTTTAATTATCAATTAATGAGATTCTTATTGAAATGTGAGGATTATATGCAATATAATATTTAAGTAGTAGCAGGTCATTGGCAGAAATCTAGTTGTAGATATAAACACAAGCCAAATTCAGTGCAAAAAAAAATTAGAGATCTTTAAAAAGGATAGTTTGTGAACCTTATGTTAAATCTTCATCTATTCCAATCCCAGGATATTATATTAACATACGATCATTAGGAAATAAAGCTACTATTATTAAAAATTGGATTGAGGTGGAAAAAACGTGTTTGCTGTTTTGTACTGAGACCTGGCTGAAATCAGATGATGATCCATTATTGTATGAGATTTGTCCACCGGATTATAAATTTTTGTCCCAAGAAAAGTAAAATAAAGAAGGAGGTTTAGGATTATTGTATCATGCTAATTTTAAGGTATCTCTCTTGGATTACTTCACTTCCTCTGGTTTAGAGATTTTAGCTTGCAGAATTGAGGATGCTACATTGAATTACTCCTTAACATGCTTATTGTTTTATAATCCTCCTGGGAAATGGCAGCAGTTCTGTGATGATTTTTATGATTTTGTTGCTAGTTATACCAACATTTCGCATTCAACTATGTTACTTGGTGACATAAATTTATATCTGGAATGGAACATATAATAATAATGTGCAAGATTTATTGGGATATTATTTACCTCCATCTCAGCCTACACATGTGAAGAATCATCAATTGGATATGATCATTTATACAACCAGTAGCTTGACAGTTGAGATAGGTCAATGGGCACCCTCTTAATGGTCGGACCATTACTTATTGAATTTTACATTAAGATGGCGTATCTGAGCTAAAAAGAGTCTGCAAAATAATCTCCGTGTTAAAAATACATCATATTATAAGGCTAGGGGTAAAGTCAATACCAAGTTTTTAGGGGGAGAAAGTAGATAAATACTATACAAGTGACCCAGTTGAATTAGATGAGTTAATTAATTGGAATACAGTGAGTAAAAATATACTGGATGACGTAGCACCTCAGAAGATCAAGAAGTCCATTTGTAGAAATGAAAAATGGTTTAATTCTGAACTTTTGTCCGTAAGGAAAACTTGTAGGAGATTGGAAAGGCAATGGAAAAAAAACATGGTTAAGTGTTGATAGAATTTTATGGAAGCAAACAGTAACTAGTGAGGTAATTAAATTTGCTGATGACACAAAATTATTCAAAGTTGTTAAATCGCAAGAGGATTGTGAAAAATTACAAGAGGACGTTACGAGACTGGGCATCTAAATGGCAGATGGCGTTTAATGTGAGCAAGTGAGCTTGGAGAAAAGATGGCTGAGGGGAGATATGATAGAAGTTTATAAAATAATGAGCGGAGTGAAACGGGTAGACGTGAATCACTTGTTTACTCTTTCCAAAAATACTAGGACTAGGGGGCACGCAATGAAACTACAAAGTAGTAAATTTAAAATGACCCCATAATCTTAGACCTATGCCCACCGGGATACAAAATTACCCACTGGACAAGAAACGGAAAAAGAGGAGGAGGAATAGCCATAATATACAAATCCGAGTTCACCATTATAACCACAGCTGAATCCATTCTGCCACAACTTGAAATCGCATCGATAAGAATTAATCACCCAAATCTGCAGGAACACCTCAACGCAGTCCTACTCTATAAACCGCCAGGCAACTGGCAAGATTCCCAAACACACTTTATGGACTTCATCTCGAACACCTGTGTCACAACCTCAAACCTTATCATAATAGGAGATATCAACCTGCACCTCGAAGATCTTACTTCAACAAACGCCCAAGAATGCAAAGAGTTCCTACAACTATGGGATCTTCACGAACCAAACATTCAACCAACCCACACTAAAGGACACACACTAGACATTATCACACACACATTCGACCCCAACTCAAACCTTATACTAACAGATACAAAATGGACACCCACACTGTGGTCAGACCACTATAAAGCATATATCTCCCTCCAATGGCGAATGAAAGACACAATTAACTAAGAAGAACGAAAAACCTACACCACGAGAGGAAAAATAGACCCGGTAATATTCTGGCAACAGATTTACCACAACGGGTGGACAATGAAGGCAGATACAAACCAATTCCTCCTAGAATGGGACGGCAGATGCAGATCAATATTAGACAATATTGCCCCAACTAAAACTAGAACCTCACACAGAAAGAACTCAATACCATGGTTCAATGAAGAACTGAAAAAACTTAAAACACAAGTTAGAAGGTTAGAACGTGCTTGGAAGAAAAAGAAAGACAACCCCACACTCAACGCCTGGAAACAACTTCAAAGAAAATATAAATATACCATAAGACAAACTAAAAGACTATATTACAAAACTGAAATTGGACCAAACTACAAGGACACACACAAACTCTTCCAACTCGTGAATAAACTACTAGATATAACACCAGTCACAACCAACAGCAAAGATACACCAGGAGCAGACAATCTCGCGAGATACTTCAATGAGAAAATCATACAACTGTGACGTAAAATCCCTACCAGTACCATCGATTACGCCATACTTCTTGTTTGCCTAGACCCAGACCCTATACCCAGCAGACAGAACCTTGACCAACTTCGAGATATTATCAGAGGATCTCATCTCCCAGACGCTCAAAAGATTCGCCAAATCTCATTGCAAACTAGACATATGCCCAAACAACCTTATGACATTTGCCCCTCAACAATTTACAACAGACCTAACGAACCACGTGAACTACATGTTACAAAATGGACTTTTCCCAAAGGAGAAAGGAAACATCTTACTCACCCCCATATCATAAGAACGCAAAGAAAAGTGCTAGTGAACTAACCAACTACAGGCCAGTAGCATCCATTCCCTTAATAACCAAACTAACGGAAGGGATGGTGACCAAACAACTCACAAACTACTTAAACAAATTCTCAATACTACACGACTCCCAGTCAGGATTTCGGTCTAACCACAGTACCGAAACAGTACTAGTTACTCTCATGAATAAGTTCAAACAGACGATTGGAACTGGCAAGAACATACTACTTCTACAATTTGACATGTCTAGCGCCTTCGACAGTTCATCATGGAATACTACTACATATCCTCGAGTACTTCGGAATTGGAGGCAACGTTCTCAATTGGTTCAAGGGGTTCCTAACCACACGATCATACCAAGTGACATCTAATTCGACTACATCAGCCACATGGATACCTGAATGCGGAGTTCCTCAGGGAACCGCCCCCCTCACCGACCTTATTCAATTTAATGATGATACCCTTGGCCAAACTACTATCAAACCAAAACCTCAACCCATGCATATACGCAGACGACGTAACGATCTACATCCCATTTAAACAAAAGGAAATTTCCAAGGACATCAACCAAAGCCTACACATCATGCACTCATGGGCGGATGCATTTCAACTGAAACTCAATGCAGAAAAAACCCAGTGCCTAATTCTCACCTCTCAACATAACACGAACAAATTCACCACCATTAACACTCCAACACTGAACCTTCCAATTTCGGATACCCTAAAAATTCTTGGAGTTACCATTGATCGACACCTAACTCTTGAGAGTCATGCGAAAAACACAACCAAGAAGATGTTCCACTCAATGTGGAAACTAAAAAGAATAAGACCTTTCTTCCCAAGGACCGTCTTCCGCAACCTGGTACAATCAATAGTACTCAGTCATCTAGACTACTGCAACGCACTCTACACTGGCTGCAAAGAGCAAATAATCAAGAAACTTCAGACAGCTCAGAACACAGCAGCTAGACTCATATTCGGCAAAACAAAATATGAAAGTGCGAAACCCTTACGAGAAAAGCTACACTGGTTCCCACTTAAAGAACTCATCATGTTCAAAATATGTACCCTAGTTCACAAAATCATTCATGGAGATGCCCCAGCCTACGTGTCAGATCTAATAGACTTACCACCCAGGAATGCTAAAAAATCATCCCGCACATTCCTCAATCTCCACTTCCCCAACTGTAAAGGTCTAAAATACAAACTAACGCATGCGTCAACCTTTTCCTACTTGAGTACACAATTCTGGAACGAGCTGCCGCACAGCTTGAAAATGATCTATGAATTAACTAACTGCCACAAACTACTGAAGACTCATCTCTTTAAAAAGGCATACCACAAAGATCAACAAATGTGAACTCCTACACATATACCCAGAATTGTCTTACATTATTTGCTTGTTAAACTACTATCATGTTTCATCACTATCATGCTACCCAAGATCCTTATGTAATACTAAATGTATATTCTCTTTGCTTGTTAAACTACTATCATGTTTCATCACTATCATGCTACCCAAGATCCTTATGTAATACTAAATGTATATTCTCTTATATATTTCCACTATTCATGATGTATTGTAAGCCACATTGAGCCTGCAAATAGGTGGGAAAATGTGGGATACAAATGCAATAAATAAATAAATCAGAGAAAATATTTCTTCTCTCAACTTGTAATTAAACTCTGGAATTCATTGCCAGAGAATGTAGTAAAAGCAGTTAGCTTAGCAGGGTTAAAAAAATGTTTACATGTCTTCCTAAAGGAAAGTCCATAGACCATTATTAAAATGGATTTGGGGAAAATCCACTGCTTATTTCTAGGATAAGCAGCATAAAATGTATTGTGCTGTTTTGGGATCTTGCCAGGTACTTGTGACCTGGAAAGGCCACTGTTGAAAACAGGATGCAGGGCGTGATAGATTTCGATCTGTGCCAGTATGGCAATACTTATGTACTTATAAACTCCCCATTAAGTCCTTTTGGAGCCACTGTCAGAAGTGTATAAGTCCAGAATTGTTCTCTTTAATTTGCTATTCGAAAAAATATACAAGTAACTTAGGCCCCCTTTTACTAAGGCTTGCTTAAATTGTGGGCACACTAAACGTTAGAGAAACCAATGCATTCCTATGGGCGTCTCTAACGTTTAGCGCGCCCACAATTTTAGCGCACGCTAAAAACGTGAGTGTGCCTTAGTAAAAAGGGGCCTTCCAGTTTGCTAAAATTAAAAGGAGAAAAAAGAACTTCAATGGCTTCGGTCATGTCTCAGTATATCTTTAGACTAATGACCAGCCAAACTTCTTCATCAATCCTAAAGAAAAACTACTGTTTTTTCAATTTCACACAATTTTTGTTTATTTTTATTTTTTTAGTCCATTTTAAATCAGGTACTTATCTGACAGAAAATAGAGGGTAGGGTTAAATGGTCATTTCTCTCAATGGAGGAAGGTGAACGGTGGAGTGCTGCAGAGATCTGTACTGGGACTGGTACTATTTAACATATTTATAAATGACTAGTAAAAGAGGCCCGCTTCCGACAGAAATGAAACGGGCGCTAGCAAGGTTCCACGCCCACCTCCCTTCCTCTGTCTCTCTCCGAGTTCCAACCCCCCTCCCCTCTGAGTTCCATGCCTCCCTCCCCCCCCCCTTTGAGTTCCAGACCCCCGTGCCTCCCTCCCTCGCTCTCTCCCCTCCGAGTGCAAGCACGACCTGTCCTCCGGCAGCCTCTCACCTTCCTAAGTGCCGGCAGTAATTTAAAAATTCTTACCTCGGGGTCCAGCATCAGCAGTTAAGGCGAGCGGCTTCAGACTGCCTTCCCATCTGTCTCAGCTCTGCCTCTGGTCCCATCCTCATTTCATGTTTCCGGAAGAGCTGCTGGAGGACAGGTCATGCTTGCACTCGGAGGGGAGAGAGGAAGGGAGGAGAGGGGGCGTGGAACTCGAAGGGGAGGGGCATCCTGCAACTCGAAAGGGAGGGGGGCCTGTAACTCGGAGGAGAAGGAGGGAGGGAGGTAAGGGGGCATGGAACTCGGAGGAGAGGGGGGAGGAGGAGAGGGGGGCCTGGAACTCGGAGGGAGGACGGGAGGAGGACAGGAGGGAGGGAGGGGGGGCAATTCTCTACTCACCTACAATGTTCTGTAGCTGGCTGTTGCTGGCTTCCCTTCCCTCTCACTGATCTGCCCTCTGATGTCATCGCCAGGGCGGACCAATGGGAAGTGTGTTACGAACCCAGGCATTCAGACGAAGGTGCAAATTATAGGGTATGGAATTTCGAACGACGAGTGAGGTCATCAAATTTGCAGATGATACAAAACTGTTCAAGATTGTTAAAACACGTGCTGACTGTGAATTATTGCAGGAAGACCTTAGGAAATTGGAAGACTGGGCATTCAAATGGCAGCTGAAATTTAATGTGGGCAAATGCAAGGTGATGCACATTGGAAAGAATAATCCAAATCGTAGTTACCTGATGCTAGGGTCCACCTTGGGGGTCAGTGCTCAAGAAAAGGTCTGGGTGTCATTGTAGATAATAAGCTGAAATCTGCTCAATGTGCGGCGGCGGCAGCCAAAAAAGCAAACTGGATGCTAGGAATTATTAGGAAAGGGATGGTAAATAAGACAGAAAATACTATAATGCCTTTGTATCGTTCCATGGTGCATCCACACCTTGAGTATTGTGTTCAGTTCTGGTCGCCATATCTCAAAAAAGATATAGCAGAATTAGAAAAGGTTCAAAGAAGAGCAACTAAAATGATAAAGGGGATGGAACTTCTCTCGTATGAAGAAAGGCTAAAGAGGTTAGGGCTCTTCAGCTTGGAAAAGAGACAAATGAGGGGAGATATGATTTGAGGCCTACAAAATCCTGAGTGGTGTAGAACAAGTAGAAGTAAATCAATTTTTTTTTACTCGTTTCAAAAGTACAAAGACTGGGGGACAACTGAGGAAGTTACATGGAAACACTTTTAAAACAAATAGGAGGAAATATTTTTTCACTCAACGAATAGAAGGTCTGGAACTCTTTGCCGGAGGATGTGGTAACAGCAGTTAGCGTATCTGGGTTTAAAAAAGCTTTGTACAGCTTCCTGGAGGAAAAGTCCATAGTCTGCTATTGAGACAGACATAGGAAGCAACTGTTTGCCCTGGGATTTGTAGTATGGAATGTTGCCACAATTTGGGTTTCTACCAGGTTCTTGTGACCTTGCTTGGCCACTGTTTGGAAAATACTGGGCTAGATGGACCATTGGTCTGACCCAGTATGGCTACTCTTATGTTCTTATATACTTGCTGCCCCACTCGCTCTATAATTCAATATTTTTTCTGTATGACCTCACTCCCACCCTACTTGAATGACATCTGTTATTCACCATCGTATGTCTTGCCACTGATGATGATACTCTCGCTAATATGCTGTCAAAGAAGTTTGTGGATTTTCAGTAATAATGCGAGATTTATGCTCGTTGAGTCTCACTTTTATGGGACAGCTAATACGACCAATCTATATTTGTTTGCAAGGGTATTCAATTATATAAACAATGTTCATGATTTTTCAAGTAGTGTCTTGTGTAGACTTAATTGTATGCCCTGCTATCCCTGAAAATGTTCTCTACCTTCTGTCGTTGTGAGGCTGCAGACATTTTTGCAACACCTTCCCCATAGTACTAATTTGTTCTTCAGGGGAATAAGCTACCACTCTCTCCTAGGACTGAATGTCTGGTACATCTGGTAATGTTATCCCTTTATGTTTCAAAATGTCTTTTAACTCTGCTTTCCAAGTAGTGAGAATCTGAGGAGGCGTAACCTACCCTCCTACTACTACTGTGGGGACGTACGAGTCCTCCCCTAAAGGTACCGTTGAGGGCAATCCTACAGGAATTATCTAAAGAAGGTACAAAAAGCCAACAAATGTCCATATACATCATCAAACAGTGAAAACTAGAATACTTCTAAAGCAAAATATGGAATAAGAACGCCTAATTGCAACAAACATTAAACAAAATATGAGTTCTTTAAAGGATTGTGAATAAAAACCTCTCTTTTGATCTCTTCTTATCACTTCATATGTCTTTTCTTAAAAAGGAGGAAAAAGCCTCAAGAAGCCAAGTAGGCTTACAAAAACTCACAGCTTAAAAGCCAAAAATGCGTTTTTGCTTCATCATAGGCAAAAAAACCTCCTGACATCTATCTATGTGCTATTCTTAGATAATTATGGCAAGTTTATTTAGCAGTGCAAAAAGCTTTACTTGCAATCAAGTCTGTTTCTCCCACAACAAGACCAGGACCGATGTTGGACAATGTTTCAATTGCTGCGTCGGGATCCCCGGGTCCAAATTGATAACGCTGTATTGGAGCATAACAAGGGCAGGAAGCAGACTCACGACTGGGCAAACCAGGCTCCGTTAATATCAAAAAAGAGAGGTTTTTGTTCACACTTCTTTAAAGAACTCATATTTTGATTTAAGTACCTAAGTATTGCCACACTGTGACAGACCAAAGGTCCATCAAGCCCAGCATCCAGTTTCCAACAGTGGCCAATTCAGGTCACAAATACCTGGCAAGATCCCAAAAGGTTCAATAAATTTTATGCTGCTTATCCCAGAACTAAGCAGTGGATTTTCCCCAAGTCAATTTAATAATGGTCTATGGACTTTTCCTTTAGGAAGCTGTCCAGACCCTTTTTAAACCCCGCTATGCTAACCGCCATTACCACATTCTCTGGTAACGAATTTCAGAGTTTAATTACACGTTTAGTAAAGAAATATTTTCTCCGATTCGTATTAAATTTACTACTTTGTAGCTTCATCACGTGCCCCCTAGTCCTAGTATTTTTGGAAAGAGTAAACAAGCGATTCACGTCTACCCGTTCCACTCCACTCATTTATTTTATAGACCTCTATCATATCTCCCCTCAGCTGTCTCTTCTCCAAGCTGAAGAGCCCTAGACGCTTCAGCCTTTCCTCATAGGGAAGTCGTTCCATCCCCTTTATCATTTTCGTCACCCCTCTTCTTGTACCTTTTCTAATTCCACTATATCTTTTTTGAGATTTGGTGACCAAAATTGAACACAGTATTAGAGGTGCGGTCGCACCATGGACCGATACAAAGGCATTATAACGTCCTCACTTTTGTTTTCCATTCTTTTCCTAATAACCTTCCATTACATAGCTATAGATCAGGTTCCTCTTTCCCACATGCATCATTTTGCACTTGCTGACATTAAACGTCATCTGCCATTTAGATACCCAGTCTCATAAGATCCTCTTCTAATTTTTCACAGTCCTCTTGCGATTTAACAACTTTGAATAACTTTGTGTCATCTGCAAATTTAAATACCTCACTAGTTACTCCCATCTCTAGATCATTTATAAATATGTTAAAAAGCAGTGGTCCCAGCACAGACCCCTGAGGAACCCTATCTACTCTTCTCCATTGAGAATACTGACCGTTTAACTCTACTCTCTGTTTTCTATCTTTTAACTAGTGTTTAATCCACAATAGGACACTACGTACATAAGTACATAAGTAGTGCCATACTGGGAAAGACCAAAGGTCCATCTAGCCCAGCATCCTGTCACCGACAGTGGCCAATCCAGGTCAAGGGCACCTGGCACGCTCCCCAAACGTAAAAACATTCCAGACAAGTTATACCTAAAAATGAGGAATTTTTCCAGTCCATTTAATAGCGGTCTATGGACTTGTCCTTTAGGAATCTATCTAACCCCTTTTTAAACTCCGTCAAGCTAACCGCCCGTACCACGTTCTCCGGCAATGAATTCCAGAGTCTAATTACACGTTGGGTGAAGAAAAATTTTCTCCGATTCGTTTTAAATTTACCACACTGTAGCTTCAACTCATGCCCTCTAGTCCTAGTATTTTTGGATAGCGTGAACAGTCGCTTCACATCCACCCGATCCATTCCACTCATTATTTTATACACTTCTATCATATCTCCCCTCAGCCGTCTCTTCTCCAAGCTGAAAAGCCCTAGCCTTCTCAGCCTCTCTTCATAGGAAAGTCGTCCCATCCCCACTATCATTTTCGTCGCCCTTCGCTGTACCTTTTCCAATTCTACTATATCTTTTTTGAGATACGGAGACCAGTACTGAACACAATACTCCAGGTGCGGTCGCACCATGGAGCGATACAACGGCATTATAACATCCGCACACCTGGACTCCATACCCTTCCTAATAACACCCAACATTCTATTCGCTTTCCTAGCCGCAGCAGCACACTGAGCAGAAGGTTTCAGCGTATCATCGACGACGACACCCAGATCCCTTTCTTGATCCGTAACTCCTAACGCGGAACCTTGCAAGACGTAGCTATAATTCGGGTTCCTCTTACCCACATGCATCACTTTGCACTTGTCAACATTGAACTTCATCTGCCACTTGCACGCCCATTCTCCCAGTCTCGCAAGGTCCTCCTGTAATCGTTCACATTCCTCCTGCGACTTGACGACCCTGAATAATTTTGTGTCATCGGCGAATTTAATTACCTCACTAGTTATTCCCATCTCTAGGTCATTTATAAATACATTAAAAAGCAACGGACCCAGCACAGACCCCTGCGGGACCCCACTAACTACCCTCCTCCACTGAGAATACTGGCCACGCAATCCTACTCTCTGCTTCCTATCTTTCAACCAGTTCTTAATCCATAATAATACCCTACCTCCGATTCCATGACTCTGCAATTTCTTCAGGAGTCTTTCGTGCGGCACTTTGTCAAACGCCTTCTGAAAATCCAGATATACAATATCAACCGGCTCCCCATTGTCCACATGTTTGCTTACCCCCTCAAAAAAATGCATTAGATTGGTGAGGCAAGACTTCCCTTCACTAAATCCGTGCTGACTTTGTCTCATCAGTCCATGTTTTTGTATATGCTCTGCAATTTTATTCTTAATAATAGCCTCCACCATCTTGCCCGGCACCGACGTCAGACTCACCGGTCTATAATTTCCCGGATCTCCTCTGGAACCTTTCTTAAAAATCGGAGTAACATTGGCTACCCTCCAGTCTTCCGGTATTACACTCGATTTTAGGGACAGATTGCATATTTCTAACAGTAGCTCCGCAAGTTCATTTTTTAGTTCTATTAATACTCTGGGATGAATACCATCAGGTCCCGGTGATTTACTACTCTTCAGCTTGCTGAATTGACCCATTACATCCTCCAAGGTTACAGAGAATTTGTTTAGTTTCTCCGACTCCCCCGCTTCAAATATTCTTTCCGGCACCGGTGTCCCCCCCAAATCCTCCTCGGTGAAGACCGAAGCAAAGAATTCATTTAATTTCTCCGCTACGGCTTTGTCCTCCTTGATCGCCCCTTTAACACCATTTTCGTCCAGCGGCCCAACCGACTCTTTGGCCGGTTTCCTGCTTTTAATGTATCTAAAAAAGTTTTACTATGTATTTTTGCTTCCAACGCTAATTTCTTCTCAAAGTCCTTTTTTGCCCTCCTTATCTCCGCTTTGCATTTGGCTTGGCATTCCTTATGATCTATCCTGTTACTTTCAGTTGGTTCTCTTCTCCACTTTCTGAAGGATTGTTTTTTGGCTCTAATGATTTCCTTTATCTTACTGTTTAGCCACGCCGGCTGACGTTTAGTCTTTTTTCCCTTTTTTCTAATACGTGGAATATATTTGTCCTGAACCTCCAGGATGGTGTTTTTAAACAGCATCCACGCCTGATGCAAGTTTTTTACTCTGCGAGCTGCTCCTTTCAGTCTTTTTTTCACCATTTTTCTCATTTTGTCGTAATCACCTTTTCTATAGTTAAACGCTAGCGTACTTGATTTCCTAGTTTCACTTCCTTCAATGCCAATATCAAAACCGATCATATTATGATCACTGTTATCAAGCGGCCCTCGTATCGTTACCCCCTGCACTAGATCATGAGCACCACTAAGGACTAAGTCTAGTATTTTTCCTTCTCTTGTCGGCTCCTGAACTAGCTGTTCCATGAAGCTGTCCTTGATTTCATCAAGAAATCTTATGTCCCTTGCGTGTACAGATGTTACATTAACCCAGTCTATATGCGGGTAATTGAAATCCCCCATTATTATTGTGTTGCCCAGTTTGTTTGCGTCCCTGATTTCCTTTAACATTTCCGCATCCGTCTGTTCGTCCTGGCCAGGCGGACGGTAGTACACTCCTATCACTATCCTTTTCCCCTTTGCACATGGAATTTCAATCCACAGTGATTCCAAGGAGTGTTTTGCTTCCTGCAGAATTTTCAATCTATTTGATTCAAGGCTCTCGTTAATATACAATGCTACCCCTCCACCAATCCGATTCACCCTATCACTACGATATAATTTGTACCCCGGTATGACAGTGTCCCACTGGTTATCCTCCTTCCACCAGGTCTCAGAGATGCCTCCTATCCCATGACTCCCCAATTTCTTCTGGAGTCTTTCATGAGGTACTTTGTCAAACGCCCTTTGAAAATCCAGATACGCAATATCAACCGGCTTTTCTTTATCCACATGTTTGTTTACTCCTTCAAAGAAATGTAATAGATTGGTGAGGCAAGATTTCCCTTCACTAAATCCATGTTGGCTTTGACTCATTAATCCATGCTTTTGAATATGCTCTGTAATTTTCTTCTTTATAATAGTCTCTACCATTTTGCCCGACACCGGTGTCAGGTTCACCAGTCTATATACTCGATTTTAAAGATAAATTACATATTACTAACAATAGTTCCGCCAGTTCATTTTTCAATTCTTTTAGTACTCTGGGATGAATACCATCCGGTCCAGGAGATTTGCTACTCTTCACTTTGTCAAATTGCCCCATTATCCCCTTGGTTTATAGAGATTTCATTCAGCTTCTCTGACTCGTCAGCTTCAAATACCATTTCTGGCATCGGTATCTCTCTCAAATCTTCCTCGGTGAAGACCGAAGCAAAGAATTCATTTAATCTCTCCGCTGTGGTTTTGTCTTCCCTGATTGCCCCTTTTACCCCTCGGTCATCTAGCGGTCCAATTGATTCTTTTGCTAGCCTCTTGCTTTTAATATACCTTAAAAAAAGTTTTTACTATGTGTTTTTGCCTCCAACGCAATCTTTTTTGCAAAGTCTCTCTTTGCCTTCCTTATGAGTGCTTTGCATTTGATTGATATTCCTTTTTCTGTTTCTTATTATTTTCCGTTGGTTCCTTCTTCCATTTTCCGAAGGATTTTCTTTTAGCTTCCTTCACCTCACTTTTTAACCATGCCGGCTGTTGTTTGGTCTTCCTCCCTCCTTTTTTGTGTCTACATTGATGAGGGTTATGGGTCTAAACGAACCTGCCTGTGTTTCATCTTTCCCCGGCTTTGGGAGTAAGGTAATTAACACTTCATTAGCATAAGCTGGAAATTTCCACAGCTCCACCACCTCCTCATAGTACGCTTGCAATGAACCTATGATCTCCGCGCCTAGGAGTTTGAAAAACTCACTGGTGAATCCATCCGGTCCCGGGGCCGAGTGGGAAGGTAGAGTTTTAATTATATCCTGCAACTCTTTCCCAGTGACCGGCTTGTTCAGCTCATCCAAATCTGAGATAGTTAGACGGGCCAAACCCACCCCATTCAGGTATTTCAGAATCTCGTCCCGGGGCGGGGGGGGGGGGGGGGGTCTGTGCAGCATACATGTCTTGATAGAACCTCCGGAACACCTGTGCTATCTTATCTTTTTGATTTTGAATACGGCCCTCTCCATCTTTGACCGCTGTGATTCTATGTTTGTGCAGCGCTGCGTATGCCTTGTAGCGCTATAGAAATGCTAAATAGTAGTAGTAGTGTTCTTGTTCCTCCCCACGTTTTAATCATCCGTGCTAACAGGGCCCCAGCTTTGTTACCATACCTCTATAAGTGGTATTTCCTGTACACTAATGCTCGTGAGGCCCTCTCATGGAGGAGAGAGTTCAAAGCTATTTGCGCTGCCTGCATTTGTTCTTTAAGATAAGGGTTAGGAGTGCGGATGTACCTGCACTTTGCTTTTTGATACTGTTTTTCTAGGTTAGTTATGGCTCCTGTGATCCGTCGTTCTCTTTTAGCAGTATAGGCTATTATTGCTCCACGCAGAACTGCTTTAGCAGCTTGCCAGAATAATGAGGGCTGGCTTTTATGAAGTGCATTGAATTTCACATAGTCCCCCCAGCTGCCCCGGAGATATCGATTAAAGTCTTTGTCAGTGGACAAGTATGAGGGGAAATGCCATCCCGCCCCGGGACTCCTCCAAATCCCTTAAATTCTCCCAAGCCATCGCATGGTCAGAAATCTCTTCCGGCCCAATCACTGCAGCTTCCACGTATGGGAATAAGCGTTGGTCCACGAGGGCGTAGTCTGTGCGGGACCAGCTGCCATGGTCACGAGAGAGATGAGTGCAGTCTCGCGAATCGGGGTGCAAAATTCGCCATGCGTCTACTAGATTGAGCGATTGCATAAACTGGGGAAGAGCTCTCGATCCCTTCCCTCCCCTGCTAGCCCATCTGGGGGTGGAGCAATCCAGTACTGGGTTTGCTACTAAGTTAAAATCCCCCAGTACTAATATAGGTATAGGGCTGAATGAGAGGCACCGTTGGATCACTTGGTCATAAAAAGTTTTATCATATAAATTTGGCCCATACAGTGCCACCACCAGATATTCTCGGTGTCTTAGCCACAAGTGCACCATCAGATATCTCCCCTCCGGGTTATTTCCAACAACCTTAGATTTTGCTGCTAATCCTTTTCTGATCAAAATAGCTACCCCTTTGCTCCTTCCCGCTGCAGGGGCCGCATGTACCTCGCCCACCCATGTACGTTTCAATTTCTGGTGCTCAGCCGCTGACAAGCAGGTTTCCTGCAAGCAGGCCACATCAGCTTTATGTTTCTTAAGTGCCATTAAGATCTTAGTTCTCTTTACCGGAGTAGTTATTCCACCCACATTCCAGGTCAGGAACCTGACATTGTTGCCCTCCTCCCTCCTTTTTTAATACACGGAATATGTTTGGCCTGGGCTTCCAGGATGGTATTTTTGAACAGTATCCACGTCTGATGTAAATTTTTGACCCTCGCAGCTGCTCCTCAAGTTTTTTTTTTCACCGTTCTCATTTTATCATAGTCTCATTTTTGAAAGTTAAACATTAACGTAAGGGATATTAATAAACCTTGGTACTTTGAGGCTTTTTCCTCCATCAATGATCATTGAAGATTGATCATTTACATATCTTTTCTTACTTAAACAGTGGAGTTGCAATTTAAGTACTCTATTTACATGCAGAGTTGTAGGACCCATTCCCCTCCTGCAATGTTACAGTGTTCAATCAGCCAGATTCCTGTGCAGTTCTACTAAGGCAAGGAAACTGACAGTTATGAACTCATTAAGAATAAATCTGTTTGTGTTTTAAAACAATTTATCAGGATTTCTTCTCTCTCTGTATTCTCAATAAACCCACTCACAAGGGAATGTCCATTAGTATCTGTTAATAGGTTATAATCAAGCCCATTCTTAATTATATTAATGACTGATGCAAGCCTCTAATAAGAGGGATTAAAATGAATATATCATGTGCATAAGAGAGAAGAGTTGTTCCTTCTCCAATGGAATTAAGCCAAGAGAGCTCATAAAAATATTAAATAACATAGGTGACACAGGTGAGGAACGCACAAGGAGATCGCCAAGCAGAGGAGAGACACATTTTATCCATGCATTTCCTATCAGTTTCTGAAACCACAAAATTCCATAGGTTACTAACAGGCTTATTTTCGAAAGAAGGGCACCCATCTTTCGACACATATCGGGAAATGGGCGTCGTTCTCCCAGGGTCCCCAAATCAGCATAATCGAAAGCCAATTTTGGGCGTCCTTAACTGCTTTCTGTCACGGGGACGACCAGAGTTCATGGGGGCGTGTCGGAAGCATAGCGAAGGCAGGACTGGGGCATGCCTAACACATGGGCGTCCTCGACCCATAATGAAAAAAGAAGGGCGTCCCTGACGAGCACTTGGGCAACTTTACTTGCTCCATTTTTTGTTATGACCAAGCTTCAAAAAGGTGCCCGAACTGACTAGATGACCACCGGAGGGAATCTGGGATAACCTCCCCTTACTACCCCAGTGGTCACTAACCCCCTCCCACCCTAAAAAAAACCTTTTTAAATATTTTTTGCCAGCCTCAAATGTCACACCCAGCTCCATGACAGTAGTATGCAGGTCCCTGGAGCAGTTTTAGTGGGTGCAGTGCACTTCAGGCAGGCGGACCCAGGCCCATCCCCCCATACCTGTTACACCTGTGGTGGTAAATGTGAGCCCTTCAAAACCCACCAAAAACTTACTGTACCCAAATGTAGGTGCCCCCACTTCAACCCTTAGGGCTATGGTAGTGTGGTACATTTGTGGGTTGGGGGGTCCAGCTATGCACCTGGGAGCAATTTCTGAAGTCCACTGCAGTGCCCCCTAGGATGCCCGGTTGGTGTCCTGGCATGTCAGGGGGACAAGTGCACTACGAATGCTGGCTCCTCCCATGACCAAATGGTTTGGATTTGGTCATTTCTGAGATGGGCGTCCTCGGTTTCCATTATGGCCGAAAATCGGGGACAACCATCTCTAAGGATGACCTAAATTTTGCGATTTGGGTGCCCCCAACCGTATTATTGAAACGAAAGATGGACGCCCATCTTGATTCGATAATATGGGTTTCCCCGCCCCTTCACTGGGATGTCCTGCAAGGACGTCCTCAGGAAAACTTGGGCGCCCCTTTCGATTATGCCCCTCCACAAAACTTTGAAAATACGCCTGTTAGTCTAGCAAGTGATTGTGTATGATCAACTGTATCAAATACGCTGGAAGTGGCCAACTGTGACCATACAGCTTGACCACCAGCACTGAGTATTTCTTTCGCTTGAGAGAGTAAAATAAGGACCAAATTGAGATGAATGTAAAATATTAAAGGGCCCTTTAACCAAACTGCAGTAAAAAGTGGCCTTAGTGCATCCTTATGCGGGTCGTTCGCACTAAGATTTTTACTGCAGGGTTAAATGGCATATTTTGTAGTCAATAAGAATCACTCGCTAACCACATGCTAATCTGTTAGCGCACAGCAATGTAGCTGTGCTGTTTAGTACAGAATATGTCTAGTCTCTGCTCCCAGACCTACCCCCAGTGCTAAAGAATTACTGTGGGATGCCCCTTGCTGTTCCAAACAGCGCTCTAAAACTAGCACTGAAACAGCACGGGGCTTTGCCATTCCTATGATCAGAGGTAATAGCATGCAAATTTAAGCACGCTATTCACTCTGATCATAGGGTAAAAGTGCGGGAGGTATACTATTGATTGGCCTGTGGTTACTTGGTATTATCAGATCTGAGTTTGAAGATTTAGGAAAAGGTGTGAGAGTGATTTCATCCAGTATGGTTTGAAAGTAGCCTGTGTTCAAAGCATTGTTTATGAAATACACAGTCCAGCGCATTATTTCCAAAACAGGATTACAAAGTAAATTGGTTGGACAACAATCTTTTCCGGTGAAGAAGATGACTTAGCCTAAGTAACAAAGGTTCAACTTCTGCACAAGACACTGTGTCAAAAATAGAGGAATATCTCTCTGCAGGAACTGCATAGTAGAAGAAACAACAGTTAGTGACGTGTTAAATGCATCCCTGGCCATTGAGTTAAAAGATTGCGGCTAATGCATGCCTGAAGTACATGTGTTTCCATGTCAGTCAGCGCAGTGTCCCATGTTTCCACACACATTTATTTTCATATGATTTATTTCTTGCTTCAGGCATGAACTTTGTTGTTTTATGTGTGCATTGCAGAACTGTGGGCTGAGCTTTTGCACACAACTCTAATGTTTACAGGGCTTCTTGTGTCCTCCGCCTGTTTGACTTTTGTTCCAATTTGTACAGAGCTGTAGGGGAGGGCTGTAGAGTGTGACAGTTTCCAGAGGCCTCTTGTCTTCTTATCTTTCAGAAAGCACCCTTGTGCTGTTATCCTTCAGAAAGTGATTACCTTATAATAAATATCTGAAAGTTGATAAGTATTGCTGGTGTGATGGACTGGCCTGAGCTTTGACCTCTCCGATTGCTGACTGATCCTTTCTGTCTACACATGGATGACGCTGCCTGACACCCCATCCTAATCCCTTCACTGTATTTTCAGGGCTCTTCCCTAGCCAGACACCTTCTCTTGATCACTCTTTTCTGGACCTGGAAGGTATGGTTTCAGACTCGGCAAGGTATCTTACCCTGTTCCCTCCTTTCCACACTTGCATGGGTGTACCTCTTCAGTTCGAGCCTCGGTCTGACTCACTGCTCCAAGGGAAAGGTTTTTATTGTTCATGCTGTGTTATTTGGCATCTCGGTACAAGGTTGGTTGCTTAAAGATTGCCCTTTGTCTTCTAGGCTGTGAGGTGACACAAAAGCTGTACTTCAGAACCTGCAGAAAACACAGGTAAAAATGTGTGAAATGAGTAGTAAAGAGACACAGGCAGGCAGAAAACACAGGTAAAAATGTGTGAAATGAGTAGTAAAGAGACACAGGCAGGCAGAAAACACAGGTAAAAATGTGTGAAATGTGTAGTAAACAGACACAGGCAGACTAGTGAAACGTGCCATTGTAAAAGTCGAGAAGCAATACAGAGATGCATGAGTGGTAGAGGGACAAGTGTCCCTGAGCGATATTGGGACATATACAGTTACTACTACTACTACTTAACATTTCTAGAGCGCTACTAGGGTTACGCAGCGCTGTACAATTTAACAAAGAGAGACAGTCCCTGCTCAAAGAGCTTACAATCTAATAGACAAGTGAACGGTCGGTCCGATAGGGGCAGTCAAATTGGGGCAGTCTGGATTCACTGAACGGTAAGGGTTAGGTGCCGAACGCAGCATTGAAGAGGTGGGCTTTAAGCAAAGACTTGAAGACGGGCAGGGAGGGGGCTTGGCGTAAGGGTTCAGGAAGGTTGTTCCAAGCATAGGGTGAGGCGAGACAGAATGAGCGGAGCCTGGAGTTGGCGGTGGTGGAGAAGGGCACTGAGAGGAGGGATTTATCCTGTGAACGGAGGTTACGGGCGGGAACGTAAGGGGAGATGAGGGTAGAGAGGTAGTGAGGGGCAGCAGACTGAGTGCATTTGTAGGTAAGAAGGAGAAGCTTGAATTGAATGCGGTATCCGATCGGAAGCCAGTGAAGTGACCTGAGGAGAGGGGTGATATGAGTATATCGGTTCTGGCGGAATATGAGACGTGCAGCAGAGTTCTGAACAGACTGAAGGGGGGATAGATGGCTAAGTGGGAGGCCGGTGAGGAGTAAGTTGCAGTAGTCCAGGCGAGAGGTAATGAGAGCGTGGACGAGAGTTCGGGTGGTGTGTTCAGAGAGGAAAGGGCGAATTTTGCTGATGTTAAAGAGGAAGAAGCGACAGGTCTTGGCTATCTGCTGGATATGCGCAGAGAAGGAGAGAGAGGAGTCAAAGATGACTCCGAGGTTGCGGGCAGATGAGACGGGGAGGATGAGGGTGTTATCAACTGAGATAGAAAGTGGAGGAAGAGGAGAAGTGGGTTTTGGTGGAAAGACGATAAGCTCGGTCTTGGACATGTTCAGTTTCAGGTGGCGGTTGGACATCCAGGCAGCAATGTCGGATAAGCAGGCCGATACCTTTGCCTGGGTCTCCGCGGTGATGTCTGGTGTGGAGAGATACAGTTGGGTGTCATCAGCATAGAGATGATATTGGAAACCATGAGATGAGATCAGGGAGCCCAGGGAAGAGGTGTAGTTCAGCAATGAGTATGTATAAACATGAATGAGCACTAAAAACACTGGATTGAGTGATACAGACATGAGTGACATTGTGCAATTGAGATTAGAACAAGTATATGAACGATACTAAGGCCAGCATTTGCATGTGCTAGTGGTACACGGACCAAAATAGGAGTGTGTGAGAGTGATAGACTAGTGTGTGTGTGAGTGCTAGTGGTACACAGACCAACCTAGGAGTTTGTGAGAGTGATTCTGAGACCGGTGTGTGTGTGAGTAGTAGTGGTACACAGACCAACCTAGGAGTTTGTGAGAGTGATACCGAGACTGGTGTGTGTGTGAGTAGTAGTGGTACACGGACCAACCTAGGAGTTTGTGAGAGTGATTCTGAGACCGGTGTATGTGTGAGTGCTAGTGGTACACAAACCAACCTAGGAGTTTGTGAGAGTGATACCGAGACTGGTGTGTGTGTGAGTAGTAGTGGTACACGGACCAACCTAGGAGTTTGTGAGAGTGATTCTGAGACCGGTGTGTGTGTGAGTGCTAGTGGTACACAGACCAACCTAGGAGTTTGTGAGAGTGATACCGAGACTGGTGTGTGTGTGAGTAGTAGTGGTACACGGACCAACCTAGGAGTTTGTGAGAGTGATTCTGAGACCGGTGTGTGTGTGAGTGCTAGTGGTACACAGACCAACCTAGGAGTTTGTGAGAGTGATACCGAGACTGATGTGTGTGTGAGTAGTAGTGGTATATGGACCAACCTAGGAGTTTGTGAGAGTGATACCGAGACTGATGTGTGTGTGAGTAGTAGTGGTATATGGACCAACCTAGGAGTTTGTGAGAGTGATACCAAGACTGGTGTGTGTGTGAGTAGTAGTGGTACACGGACCAACCTAGGAGTTTGTGAGAGTGATTCTGAGACTGATGTGTGTGCGAGTGGTGGTGGTACACAGACCAACCTAGGAGTTTGTGAGAGTGATACCAAGACTGTGTGTGTGAGTAGTAGTGGTACACGGACCAACCTAGGAGTTTGTGAGTGATACCAAGACTGGTGTGCGTGTGAGTAGTAGTGGTACACGGACCAACCCTAGGAGTTTGTGAGAGTGATTCTGAGACCGGTGTGTGCAATTGGTAGTGGTACACAGACCAACCTAGGATTTTGTGAGAGTGATACCAAGACTGGTGTGTGTGTGAGTAGTAATGGTACATGGACCAACCTAGGAGCTTGTGAGAGTGATTCTGAGATCGATGTGTGTGTGAGTGGTAGTGGTACACGGATTAACCTAGGAGTTTGTGCGAGTGATAGTGATACAAGGACCACCATAGGAGTGTGTGAGAGTGATACAGGGCCAGTATGTGTCCGAGTCCTAATGGTACATGGACCAGGATAGGGGTGTCTGAGAGTGATACCAAGACTATTGTGTGAGTGCTAGATGATTGAGGGCTAAAAGGTGGAACTTGGAGAGAACAAGGTCATAGCTGAGAAACTAAATTAATTTTTTGCTTCTGTCTTCACTGAGAAGATTGTAAAGGAACTATCAATATTCTATTTTACCTGGTTCCTATATACCAACCATTAGTTCCAAAAAATTGGATTCACCACGGTTTACAAAAGGAGTACCTCAATAAATTGAGGGAAATTACAAAACTCAAAACCTCAGTATAAATGCAGGATTAACCTTCATATAAATGGGTCTTAAGCAACTTCCTAAAATAAGTATAGGATGGTTGTGTTTTCAGGACCAAAAGCAGCACATTCCATTGACATGCTTCCTGAAAAGGAATTTGAATCTAACGTTCTTTTATAGAATAGTAACAAAGATTTCTCCCAGAGACAGTAGTTAAAGATAAGGATACAAAGGAACAGAAACAAATCTCAGTTAACTAAGAAGATGTAATTTTATTTATTTATTTGTAGCATTTGTAGCCCACATTTTCCCACCAATTTGCAGGCTCAATGTGGCTTACATTGGCCAAATCAACACGTTAATGAGCAGCAAACCACCTTGAATGGATGGTATACACCCCAGAGTACTGAAATAACTCAAAAATAAAAGACAGGAGCAGATTGCAAAAATAAAATTGCCTATCTATTAGTATTTTACCCTATGATTAAAATTGTCCATGGTATCTGAAGATTGGGCCAGTTTAACATCAGTTTATAAAAGGGTTCCAGGGGTGATTCAGGAATCTATGGAACGATGAGCCTGAAGTCATTGCCAGGTAAAAGATTAGCAACTATTTGAAAGGGTGAAAAATAGACTGTGCTTATCAAAGATTCAGGACTCAATGATTCAGAACCATCTCGCCTTGAATCTTTCAAAAACTATTAATAATTATGAAACTACGGGGAACTACGGTTGGATGTGAATCTTTTGCTTTACATGGACTTACATTTCCGATTAAGGATCCGATGTTTAGCATAGGTATAGTCCTGGATGCTGATTTGACAATGAAGGCTCAAGTTTTGAGGACATTTCAAGATTCCTTTTCCTAACTTTATGTCCTTAGTAAGATCAAACAAATGAGGAAATTTGTGGATTCTGGAGGGAAAGAAAAATGCTTGTATTAATTCTTGTTGTGATATGTTGTTTGCTAATAAAGATGTTAATAAAACAATTAAATGACCTCGGGAGGATTTCCGTGTGATAGTGCAGAGCTTAGTGTTTAAGCTAGATTGTTGCAACTATTTGTATGTTGGGATTCAACTAGCAAGAGGGATCAGCATTGTGGGGGGGGTGGGGGGGGATTGGACAGGGGAGTGAAGGACTGTTGCATTAGTGACAGATCCCCTTATCTGGATGCTGGCCGATATTCAGCTGGTCAGGTCAGCTGGCACCCAGATATATGCAGGTAGCTAGCTTCTAGCTAGTTATACCCAGTTACTCAATACTGATTCCAAGACATGGCCTGGCATTAACTGTCCAGGTCTAATTTAGCAGTAGCGATCAGTGCTTTAAAAAACATTGACCGCCACCAGCCAAGTAGTGACCGGAAAGAGTTTTTTATTCATCTCAAATTGATTAATTCATTTATATTGGTTTTGTTTTATACAGCACATGAGAGCAGTGAGGCCTCTCCCTTTTCCTACAAATAGTTCCTTTTTCTGATCCTTATGTCCTTGATCCCTGATAGCCTTAGGAAGATGCCGACATCTCTGATGAGCAGAGACCTGGTTACTCATCTCCTGGTGGCGCTATTTGGCATGGGCTCCTGGGTTGCAGTGAATTCTCTTTGGATTGAGCTCCCTGTGGTGGTGAAGGATCTGCCAGAAGGTAAGAAAGTCCTGCAAGTTTGTGTGAGCAGTGTCAGCCGGTGAAGGTGTTCCTTTTAACAGTGAAAGCCTCTGATAGTGATAAACAGTGATACAAGGGGGCAAGCATAGGATGTAAGCCCTCTGAGACAGGGATCTACTGACTCGGTTTGAAATGTAACCTACTTTGAGCTCAGGTTTGGAAAGACAAGTAATGAAATATAAAAATTCAAATCAAACAAATCTCCAGGCATAGGAGGGAGGTTCATTTCTGACCCGGAATACACAAAACTACCCTTCAGGCTGACGATACTTATATTACCAAAATTAATCCAAGGGGAAAAGCCAAAGAACCCTTCCTCCACTTTCGTGTTAAGGAAGAAATAATGGTAGGAATATACAGGGTAAAATCATTTCATAGACATTTTTTAAAAACCCTTGGAATAAGTCTGTTAAAGGTCTAATCGAACCAGCTTTTAAGGATCCAACCCCCCCCCCCCCCCCCCCCCCCCTCAAGCTGTTTCCATTTTGGACACACCCCTACTGTGGCCAGAGTTCGTCAGTATGGCTGTGTCAAGGTATAATACTTGAGTTAGCTCTTGGACAGTGTTAGAAGATTGCATGGGATAATGATACTTAATTTGTAGTAGCAGGTTTTAACTAAGCTACAGATATGAGCAGTGAATGATAGGTTACTGTCCAAAATTATTCCTAAGACCTTGATTGAGTCAACTCTAATAATTACCATTCCAGCCATCGTGATGGGGCTTGCAAGCATCAGCACAAGTGTAAGTCCAAAGACAAGAAGTTTGAATTTCTCCGGATTAAGTTTCAACCTGTGATGGTACAACCAAGCTGCTATCTGGTTTAGAAGTTACTGCTACTACTACTACTTATCATTTCTAGAGCGCTACTAGACGTACGCAGCGCTGTACACTTGAACATAAAGAGACAGTCCCTGCTCGACAGAGCTTACAATCTAATTAGCACAGACAAACAGGACAAACGAGATAAGGGAATATTAAAGTGAGGATGATAAAATAAGGGTTCTGAACAAGTGAATAAGGGTTAGGAGTTAAAAGCAGCATCAAAAAGGTGGGTTTTTAGCTTAGATTTGAAGACGGCCAGAGATGGAGCTTGACATACGGCTCAGGAAGTCTATTCCAGGCATATAATGCAGCAAGATAAGAACGGAGTCTGGAGTTAGCAGTGGAGGAGAAGGGTGCAGATAAGAGAGATTTACCCAGTGAACGGAGTTCCCGGGGAGGAGTGTAGGGAGAGATTAGAGTGGAGAGGTACCGAGGAGCTGCAGAGTGAATGCACTTGTAAGTCAATAAGAGGAGTTTGAACTGTATGCAGAAACAGATAGGGAACCAGTGAAGTGACTTGAGGAGAGGGCTAATATGAGCATAACAACACTGGCGGAATATTAGCCGTGCAGCAGAATTTTGAACAGATTGAAGAGGAGAGAGATGGCTAAGTGGGAGACCTGTGAGAAGCAAGTTGCAATAGTCTAAGCGAGAGGTGATAAGAGTGTGGATAAGGGTCTGGTAGCGTGCTCAGAAAAGAAAGGGCGAATTTTGCTGATATTATAGAGAAAGAAACGACAAGTTTTAGCAGTCTGCTGAATATGTGCAGAGAAGGAGAGAGAGGAGTTGAAAATGATCCCAAGGTTACGAGCTGATGAGACAGGAAGGATGAGAGTGTTATCCACAGAATTAGAGAATGGGGGAAGAGGAGAGGTTGGTTTAGGGGGAAAGATAAGAAGCTCAGTCTTGGTCATGTTTAGTTTCAGATGGCGGTGAGACATCCAAGCAGCAATGTCAGACAGGCAGGCTGATATTTTGGCCTGGATTTCGGCTGAGATTTCTGGTGTGGAGAGGTAGATCTGGGAGTCATCAGCATAAAGATGATACTGAAAACCATGGGATGAGATCAGAGTACCAAGGGAAGAAGTATAGATGGAGAAAAGAAGAGGTCCCAGGACAGATCCCTGAGGTACACCAGCTGACAGTGGGATAGAAGTAGAGGAGGATCCACTAGAGTATACACTAAAGGTACGCTGGGAGAGATAAGAAGAAAACCAGGAAAGAACAGAGCCCTGAAATCCAAGTAAGGATAGCGTATCAAGGAGTAGGCTGTGATCAACAGTGTCAAAAGCAGCAGATAGATCGAGAAGGATGAGGATAGAATAGAGACATTTGGATCTGGCCAGAAAGGGAAGGGAAATGGGACTTGATATACCGCCTTTCTGAGGTTTTTGCAACTACATTCAAAGCGGTTTATATATTGTGATAAAGTCACATCCAGGCTAGTTGGGTTAAGGCAGCTTCAGTCTGAACTACAAGTCCCAGACGGCATTGCAGGCAAGGAGCCAAGGGGGTGAGATGGAAAACCCGGACTGGACTCCTAGCTGCAATAAGGGAGGACATGGGTGTAAGCTAACAGGAGGTGTAGATTGGTTGCCACTAGTGGGAAAGAAAGCTAGGAAACCCTGTGTGCAGGAGCTCCTCATTAGGCTCATGCTCAACTCAGCTGGTATGGGTGTGTAGAGAAGCTAATGAGTGGAGAATGATTGGTTGTGAAGGCAGAAGCCAGGGATTGATTAGGCAGGTGGGAAGGAGTCTCATTAGTTCAGTTCAGGAGAGAGAAGGAGAGAAGTATTTGCAGGCTGAACATCCTTGGGCAGGGAGGTCCCTAAAGTACTGAAGCAGGCTGAGATTCCTTGGGTGAGAGGAAGTCCCAAAAGTATTGAATTCACTGTGAAGCTGATGCAGGGGAAAACCCTTGGGTAGAAGGAGTCCCTAAAATATTGAACTCTCCTGAAGGTAAAGAGGATAGAAGGTAGAAAATGCTGCTTGGTGACTGAACTGTGATGATGAACTGAAAGAACTGTTTGTCTTGGGAATTTAATTACTGTTTATTGTGCACTGGATAAAGAGCCCAGACTGAAGTCTGTATTGAATCCTGGTATGTGCTATGCTGCTGTTGGAACTGTGTACTAAAACCCTGCATGGAATAAAAGTCCTTAAGATTGAAGTTACTGGTGGACATCTATTTATTCATTGTACCGGGAGCCTGGGGCTGGAGGAGATTGTTCTATCCTTTGCTGCACAAGAGAGGCGCCTGGTTACAATATATTCAGGTACTTATTTTGTACCAGGGGCAATGGAGGGTTAAGTGAGTTGCCCAGAGTCACAAGGAACTGCAGTGGGAATCAAACTAAGTTCCCCAGGATCAAAGTCCACTGCACTAACCATTAGACTACTCCTCCACTCCAGATCATTGGAGACCTTAGCAAGTGCTGTTTCAGTTGAATGAAGGGGGCGAAAGCCAGATTGAAGTGGATCAAGAATAGCTTGAGATGAAAGAAAGTCAAGGCAACGGCGGTAAACAGCACATTGGATAGGAAAGGGAGGAGGGAGACGGGGCAATAGTTGGAAGGACAGGTAGGGTCCAATGAAGATTTTTTAAGGAGTGGTGTGACTATGGCATGTTTGAAGGCATCAGGAACAGTCGCAGGGGAAATTGAAAGACTGAGGATATGACAGATAAAAGGGATGACAGTAGGAGAGATAGTGTTAAGTAGATGGGTGGGAATAGGATCAGAGGAACAGGTAGTTAGTTTCGAGGAGGAAAGAAGATGTGTAGTTTCCTCTTCAGTGATTTCAGAAAAGGAAGAAAAGGAGGCAGGGGTTGGAGGGTTGAGAGAATGGACTAAAGGAAGAAGAGGTGGAGGTGACCTGGTTGAGAATTCAAGTTTATTCTTGTGAACCTTATCATGAAAGTACTCAGCCAGAGTCTGGGGAGAAAGTGAAGGGGGATTTGGAGGTGAAGGCACTTTGAGGAGAGAGTTCAGTGTGGCAAAGAGACGTTGAGGGTTTGAGCCAAGAGAATTTGTCAACTGGATTTAATAGTCCTGTTTGGCAAGTAAAAGAGCAGACTGGAAGGAGGTCAGCAAGAATTTGAAATGTATGAAGTCAGCATGGGCACAGGATTTCAGCCAAAGGTAGAGCGGGCACAGGAACGTAGGTAGTGGATTCTAGAGGTCAGCCAAGGCTGGGGTTTGGTATGTTTTACAGAACGGGGAATGGGAGGAGGGAGAGAATCCAGATCAGAGGAGAGAATAGTATTATAGGAAGAGACAGCCTCCATGACAGACTTGGATAACATAGTGGTAGAGAAGAGATTTGAAACACTGGAGGACAGAGTAGAAGGGTCAATAGCCTGAAGATTCCTAAATGTATTTGTTAAGATTGGATGGGACTGGGGAGGAGGGTGAAAGTGTGAAAGTTCCCTCTATACCACACTCTGTTCCCAGCCTCAAGAACTTAAAGCAATATAGTATTTTCACTTGTTACAAGAATGTTTTACCTAATTCATAGTGACCTCAGCTGTGCTCATTGCCAACAATGTTTTATGGCAATGGATAAAGAACATACTTCTTCATCGGCTCACTTTTAATGCCACTTTAATTGTTTTATATTTTAAATAACTTATTTTTATATAGATTATAAAAAGAAGTGTCAAAAGAAGGGCGTCCTTCTCTTTTGAAAATAAGCCTGATAGTAAAAAAAATTTTAGGTATATTAAAAGCCAGCAAAAGAATCAGTTGAGCCGCTAGATGACCAAGGGGTAAAAGGGGCACTAAGGGAAGACAAAGCCGAGGAAGATTTGGGAAAGATACCAATGCCAGAAATGGTATCCCAAAGCTGATGAATCAGAGAAACTGAATGAAATCTCTATAAACCTTGAGGATGTAATGGTGCCATTAGACAAATTGAAGATTAGCAAATCTCCTGGACCGGATGATATTCATTCCAGAATACTGATTGAATTGAAAAATGAACTTGCAGAACTACTGTTAGTAATATGTAATGTATCTTTAAAATCAAGAGTAGTACCTGAAGATTGGAGAGTGGCCAATATATTGCCGATTTTTTTTTTTAAGTTCCAGAGGAAATCCAGGAAATCATAGACCGGTGAGCCGGATGGCGGTGCCGGGCAAAATGGTAGAGACTATTATAAAGAACAAAATTATAGAGCATATTCAAAATCATGGATTAATGAGACAAAACCAACCTGGCTTTAGTGAAGGGAAATCTTGCCTCACCAATCTATTACATTTCTTTGAAGGGGTAAACAAACATGTGGATAAAGGTGAGCCGATCGATATTGTGTATCTGCATTTTCAAAAAGCATTTGACAAAGTACCTCATGAAAGACTCCAGAGGAAATTGGAGAGTCATGGAATAGGAGGTAGTGTCCTATTGTTGATTAAACACTAGTTAAAAGATAGAAAATGGAGAGTAGGGTTAAATGATCAGTATTCTCAGTGGAGAAGGGTAGATAGTGGGGTTCCCCAGGGGTCTTTGCTGGGACCGCTGCTTTTTAACATATTTATAAATGATTTAGAGTCGGGAGTAACTAGTGAGGTAATTCAAAGTTATTCAAAGTTGTTAAATCGCGGGAGGATTGTGAAAAATTATAAGAGGATCTTACGAGACTGGGAGACTGGGCGTCTAAATGGCAGATAACGTTTAATGTGAGCAAGTGCAAAGTGATGCACTACATAACTACATAATGCAAAGTTCCACATTGGATATCTGCTAGGTACTTGTTGCCTGGCTTGGCCACTGTTTGGAAAACAGGATACTGGGCTAGGTGGACCATTGGTCTGACCCAGTATGGCTACTCTTATGTTCTTATGTTCACATTAAGGGTCTCTGATCAGGAAAGGGATCTAGTTGTCATTGTTGATGATATGTTGAAACCCTCTGCTCAGTGTGCAGCGGCGGCTAGGAAAGGAATGGAATACAAAAATGAGGATGTTATAATGCCTTTGTATCGCTGCATGGTACAACCGCACCTCAAATATTATGTTCAATTCTGGTCATTGCATCTCAGTGGAGGAGTGGTCTAGTGGTTAGGGTGGTGGACTTTGGTCCTGGGGAACTGAGTTCGATTCCCGGCACAGGCAGCTCCTTGTGACTCTGGGCAAGTCACTTAACCCTCCATTGCCTGCCGCATTGAGCCTGCCATGAGTGGGAAAGCGCGGGGTACAAATATAACAAAAAAGAGTGGAATTAGAAAATGTACAGAGAAGGACGACGAAAATGATAAAGAGGATAGAATGACTTCTCTATGAGGAAAGGCTAAAGCAGCTAGGGCTCTTCAGCTTGGAGAAAAGACAGCTGAGGGGAGATATAATAGAGGTCTATAAAATAATTAGTGGAGTGAAATGGGTAGATATGAATCACTTGTTTACTCTTTACAAAAATACTAGGACTAGGGGACATGCAATGAAGCTACAAAGTGGGAAATTTAAAACGAATCGGAGAAAATATTTCTTCACTCAACGTGTAATTAAACTCTGGAATTCGTTGCTAGAGAATGTAGTAAAAGCAGTTAGCTAGGTTCAAAAAAGGTTTGAATGGCTTCCTAAAGGAAAAATCCATATACCTTTATTAAGATGGACTTGGGGAAAATCCACTGCTTATTTCTAGGATAAGCAGCATAAAATGTATTGTACTATTTTGGGAGCTTGCCAGGTACTTGTAACCTAGTTTGGCCACTGTTGAAAACAGGATGCTGGGCTTGATGGACCTTCAGTCTGTCCCAGTGTGGCAATACTTATGTACTTACTTATGCCACGATTTGGGTTTCAGCCAGGTACTTGTGACCTGGCTTGGCCACTGTTTGGAATACAGAATAGTGGGCTAGATGGACCATTGAACTAACCCAGTATGGCAACTCTAATATTCTTATGTTCTTATCATTGATTCCGAAGGAAGCTATGTTTTTCTATAATTTTGATAGATCAGCAAAGCAATTTTTATGCCCCCAGTGTGTTTAATAATAAAGTATTTCTACATTTAATTACTACACTGTCACCGCTGCTGCACAGGAATATCATCCAGTGGGGGGGGGGATTTCAATTCCGTTTAGGACTCCATTTTGGACAAGTCCTCTCCTCCACCTGGGGCTTGTTTGGATTCTTCCAAGGGACTCCCTTTTCTTTGTAGTGCTTTAGATCTCATAGATGTCTGGCGGGCGTTGCATCCAGGTGAGTGTGACTATACTCGCTTATCTCAGGCACATTCCACTAGGATTGATTATATATTGGTCTCTAGGGATTTTTTTCTAGGATCTCCAAAGCTTAAATTAGCACATGCAATCTCTGACTACACCAGGATCTGGATTCAATTTCATTTGAAGGGGGGTGTCAGGAGTGGATGCCATTGGCTATTCTCTCTATGGCGACTTTTTAATTAAGAAGTGGTAGGAATAAATTGGGAATATTACCCTCTCTGATCATGCTCCTTGTATGTTGCAGTGGGATAGTCACCTGATGGAGAGAAGGGGAGGTACTTGGACTTTTAACAATCTGATCCTAAAACAAGAGGAGGCATGTAGTGACTATGTTGAAGTACTTGAGGAATATTTGTCATTTAACTTACACTCAGGACCTCCTGTAGCAATAATTTGGGATGCGCTTAAGGCAGTTTCCCGAGGCCATTTCATGACGGTGGCAGGACGACTTAAACGGAAAAGAGAGAGCGAATTAAACCAGTTGAGAAGCCAGATTGGGGAACTGGAATTAAAACATAAAAGTACCGGCTCTCTTAGATACTACCGAGCCCTACAAGCTAAGAGGATACAATTAGATGCACTACTAGGCCAGGAGCTAGACTTCCTTAATGCAAAATTAAAGCTTCATAATTACACAAAGAAAAATAAGATTAGTAGACAACTAGCGCTTAAATTACGAAAGCTTCGGATAGAGCGTACCATTTTTTGTATTAAGGGGCAACAAGGAGAAAGACTCCGACAGTCGCAAGAGATTAGAAATCGATTTAGCCAATATTACGAGGCATTGTACTCTAAGGATGACTCGATCCAGGAGGGGGAAGTTCGAGCGTACTTGGAGAAACTAGATTTGCCCAGTATTACTCCAGAGCATAAGGCAGTGCTAGACGCTCCTATTGAGGCAAAGGAAGTGCTTACAGCTATTAAATCCCTAAAAACTGGTAAAGCGCCCGGGTTAGACGGGTATACAAGTGAATTTTATAAAAGATTTGCTTCATACCTGGCACCTTTATTAGCAGAAGTGCTCAACTCCATACGAACAGGGGAAAGTATGCCAGAAACTATGCGAGAGGCATGGATTGCTGTCATCCCTAAACCCAACAAAGATGTGACTGAATGCTCCTCCTACAGGCCAATCTCAATTTTAAATGTTGATGTGCGTATCCTGGCAAAGGTGCTGGCCACTAGGTTATCCATAGTTTTACCATCTATCATTCACCCAGATCAAGTGGGATTCATTGCTAATAGACAAGCCTCCGATAACATAAGGCGAACAATAGATGTTATGTATGCTGCAAAGCAGAGGAATACACCCTATTGTCTGTTAAGTATCGATGCCGAGAAGGCATTTGATAGGGTTCATTGGCCTTTTCTCTATCAGACAATGCAGCGTTTTGGTATTGGCGCTCATTTTATGGGTTGGATCAGGGAATTTTATACCAGACCTAAAGCCTGTTTAAAGATCAATGGACAGGTCTCCCCCCTTTTTGATTTACAAAGAGGTACACGTCAGGGATGTCCATTGTCGCCCCTTTTGTTTGCTATGGTGATGGAACCCCTGGCGTGGGTCATTAGAAATGACCCGGGAATTACGGGTGTGAAGGTAGGAGATTGGGATTCCAAAGTTGCGCTTTTTGCCGATGATGTCCTGTTGACAATCACATCTCCTTTGGATTCCCTTCCAAAGCTATTTCAGACTATGGAGGACTATAGCAGGGTTTCTGGTTTCAAAATTAATTATACTAAGACGGAAACATTAGCACAGGGAATGGAAACGCAAATATATCAGACCTGTCAAAGGTTGTTCCCCTTGAGGTGGGTGACTGATGGCATTAGATATCTGGGAGTCTTTCTCATTAGTAATTTGCACCGCCTAAGTGAGGTGAATTATAATCCCTTAGTGACTGAGCTCAAGTCAGACCTGGATAGATGGGAACCGCTTGGACTGTCCTGGTTTGGCAGGATAGCCACGGTAAAAATGAACATTTTGCCGCGATTATTATATCTTTTTCAATCGATACCACTGCCAATAGAAGAACACTTGCTTCAACGAGTGCAGAGCCGTTTAACAAAGTTTATTTGGCAAGGGAAAACGCCGAGGATTCACTCTAATGTGGCATATATGGCCCGTAAATCTAAGGGGGGCCTGGGAGTTCCTCATTTGGAATTTTATCATAGGGCATCCCAGGTCAAAGCGGCGATAGAATGGTTCCAGGAGACCTCTCATAAGCTTTGGATAAAGGCGGAGCAGCATTTACTTCGCAGCCCATTAAAATTAGGCCATCTGCTTTGGCTAGCACTTAAACATAGAAAGTTGGGTGCATGGGTGAGCCCTGTTATCCGTTATACACTCTCATGTTGGGATAAAATGGAACGTAAAAGGAAAATTTACAACTCTAAGCTGTCTCCTATAGCATACAATTTGACTTTCCCTCTGGGATGTGAATCCTCGACGTTCACTAAATGGGCACGGAGTGGTCTTGAGCTTTGGGGACAATTACTAAATGGAGAGAGCTTTGTCATGTTCTCAGAGTTGGCTGAAACTTACCATCTCCCTCAGAAGGATCAATATGCATACACACAACTAATCCACTTTTTACACTCCCCGGGGTTCAGAGCTAATCTATTTGGAGAGGTCACGTTCTTAGAGGAGCTTTGTGTAAGAGAACAGGGAACAAGGGGTCTAATTTCCTTGCTGTATGGATATTTGAGGGATGCACTTCCACAGAACTCTAGACATCGAGATCAGTGGAAAAAGGAATTAGGAGTAACTTACACAGAGGCGGAATGGCAGAGATTTGAAAGAGGATCTACTAAGATTTCCCCAGCCATCAATATTCAAGAGAATGCCACAAAAATATTATATCGATGGTATCTAACTCCAGTAAGATTGCATCACATGTTTAAAACAATATCCCAGAAATGTTGGAGAGAATGTGGTCAATTGGGCACCATGGGCCATATATGGTGGACCTGCAGAAAGGTAGGGGCATTTTGGAGAGCTATTCAAGTGAGGATGCAACAGTGGGTAGGAGTTGCTATACCATGGGACCCTGCCGTGTATTTATTTCATAAAAATATTCTAGGCCTCAAAGAGGAGGGTAAGATTCTAACTAAGCACTGTTTGTGTGCAGGCAGATTGATAATTGCACAAGCTTGGAAACAGCGAAACTGTCCCTCCATAATTAGATGGAAAACTTTGCTTGGAAATATTGCAGAAAAAGAGAGACTATTAGCGAAGGAACGCAAACAAATGGCAAAATGGGAAAGAATATGGGCCCCCTTGGGCTTGGGACCATAGATGGGGTTGGTGTTAATAATTTGATTGTTGAATGTGAGTGACATTGTTTTCTCTTTATTTTACATGCTGGGTAAGGTACCGGATTATTAGGGTGGGCTTCGTGGGTTTTTTTTTTTTTCTCTTATCTCTTCTTTGTGGTTTCTTTGGGGAAAAATGGGAATAAAAAGTGAAGTCTAGATATAAGCTGTTTTTAGCTGTAAACCCTGTTAGTTGAATATTACTTGATGTGAACAGTAGAGAATGATATTTTTCTCTTGGTATCGTTGTTGTTGTCAACTGTTGTATAGGGTTTTTTTTTCATTTTTTCAATAAAGACTTCTTGTTAAATAAAAAAAAAAAAAAGAAGTGGTAGGAATATTATAGACATAATCAAGCATATTTGGATTGGCTGGCTCTCATTTGGGAAGCAGCTAAAACCATATTACAGGGAAAAACCATTGCTTACAGTATGTACACCATAAGTGCAAAATGTGAAATAGGAACATTTTGCGTCTAGAGAGGAAGGTTAGTAAAGAGCGGGCCTTATTTGGGTTAAGGCTAATTTTCTTGCCTCCCAGGCTGAACTAAATGAGTTATTGCATCAACGGGCATTTAAGTCGCAAACTTATTACAAATATCAGTTGTTCCTCCATGGTAACAAGAACAGGAAACTCTTGTCCCACTTGATACATCAGCAGACAGGCTGTTAACGGATTCTTCAGATGAAAGGTGTGGATGGCCACTTAACAAACTCGGATGATGCTAATCTGCTAATTTTTCAGGAGTTTTATGCAGCCTTAAATGACCAGGATCCAGAAGATCGCTTAGATGGTTCTTTTATATTTAACTAACTTAGAGCTTCCATTGTTGTCTCCCAGATTCTAGCTTGCTTAATAACCCTATTACTCTGGATGAAGTTCAGATGGCCATTCGGCAGAGTACACTTGGAAAAGCTCCGGGACCAGATAAGTTCCAAGCTGAATTTTATACAATCCTTTCTATGGAGATAGGTCCTTAGTTAGTTTCAGTGTACACAAAGTTGATTCATCATAAGCGGATACCGGACTCTTTCCAACTGACACAAATGATCGTTGTTTTGAAACTGGGACATGATCTTCTAATCCCATCGTCCATCATCTTATCATTCAATCTCTCTCCTGAACTATAAAACCAAACTACTAGCAAAAATCTTAGCTCACTTTTTGTCTGATCTTCTAGATAATTCTCAGGTTGGCTTTATTCAGGAGCGTACAGCCACTAAGAATATTCAAGTTATTTTGGCCTCTTTGGATTACGTTCAACATCAGGAATTGCCTTCTCTGCTTATTAGCTTTGATGCGGAGAAGGTTTTGATTGGGTTTCCTGGGATTTTCTGCTAAAGTTTTGGAAACATATGGTATTCATGGTTTTCTTTTTTGTTGAGGCGCTTAGAGTCTTATAGTCCAATCCACAAGCATACATTTCCATTAATGAGATTCTTTCTGACATCTTTCCTATCCAAAGAGGAACCAGACAGGGTTGCCCTTTATCTCCGCTTTTGTTTGTCTTAACCCTTGATTCTTTAATTAGAGACATTAAATCTCATTCAGAAATCCATGGAATAGATTTTGGTGTTCTACTTTTAAGATTTCAGCATTCGCAATTGACTTTTTGGTTCATATGTTTCTCAGACATCTTTACCTGCATTGATGGAAACTTTTGCAGAATATGGTGAATTTTCCAGGTTTAAACTGAATTTTTCTGACTTTGGCATCTAGACATTTGTAAAGCACTGCGTACGACCGGTAGCGCTATAGAAGTGATTTGTAGTAGTAGACGAGATCTTCGGAATCACAGGCAGAGGGTGTCTTTCCCCTTACGAGGGCAGACTCTTCATTCCGTTATTTAGGAATTCAGCTTTCGGTGCACACGTCGAATTTATATTGTCTTAATATAGATCATTTGTTTCAAACCACTTCTGATGCTTTGCTCTGTTGGAGGTATCTCCCTTTAGTTTACATTGTCGGATTTTCCTTTATAGAATAACAGAGTTCCTGCGTTGGTTATACACATTTCAAATGCTACCTTTAAAACTATTTCACCGGGACCTCTGTTGTTTATCTAAATTATTATTATTGTTGGGGTGGGACCAAGCCTAAGATGCCCTTTAGGTTTCTTATGGGTTCTTGGAGGGAGGGAGGTTTAGGCCTCCCAGGTTATCAAGAAATACAATAGAGCAAGTTTGTTAAGGCATCTGGGAGATTGGCTTCTTAACTCACAAGATTATATGCTTTTATTATTGGAACAACACTATTTTCGTCCTTGGCATCTCCAGTACATCCTTCATGCCCCCCTACGAACTTTATCTTCATTGATACAGTCTAGTGTTCTGTTTCACCCATAATGAGATCTCTGGAGGGAACTTACCACTCTTTGGCATATATCAGCAGAAATTTCTGACATGATGCCTATCCAGGAAAACGCTTCCTTTACACCGGGCATGGATAATATCACTTTTGGCTGTTGGGTGCTAAGGATATACGGTATCTGTCTCAGGTGTTGGGAGCTAACTACTACTACTACTACTTAGCATTTCTATAGCGCTGCCAGGGTTACGCAGCGCTGTACATTTAAACATGGGGAAGGACAGTCCCTGCTCAAGAGAGCTTACAATCTAAAGGTAACAAGCTATGTAGTCAGTATAGGTATCATGAATGGGGAAGGTGGTTAGGCGCCAAAAGCAAGGGAGAAGAGATGGGCTTTGAGTAAGGACTTGAAAATGGGCAGGGAGGGCGCATGACGTATGAGCTCTGGAAGTCTGTTCCAGGCATAAGGTGATGCGAGGCAGAAGGGGCGGAGTCTGGAGTTAGCGGTGGTGGAGAAGGGTACAGATAGGAGTGATTTGTTCTGAGAGCGGAGGTTATGGGTGGGAACATACGGGGAGAGGAGGGTAGAGAGGTAATGGGGGGCTGCAGATTGAGTGGACTTGAAGGTCAATAGGAGAAGCTTGAACTGTATACGGTAGCGGATCGGGAGCCAGTGAAGCGACTTGAGGAGAGGGGTGATATGAGAGTATTGGTTCACGCGGTAGATAAGACGTGCAGTGGAATTTTGGACAGATTGAAGGGGGGATAGGTGGCTAAGCGGGAGGCCAGCAAGGAGAAGGTTGCAATAGTCAAGACGAGAGGTAACGAGAGAGTGGACGAGGGTTCGGGTGGTCTGTTCAGAGAGGAATGGGCGAATTTTGCTAATATTATAGAGGAAGAAGCAACAAGTCTTAGCTGTCTGCTGGATATGGGCAGAGAAGGAGAGGGAGGAGTCGAAAATGACTCTGAGATTGCGGGCTGAAGAGACGGGGAGGATGAGGGCATTGTCAACAGAGACAGAAAGTGGGGGAAGAGGAGAAGAGGGTTTGGGTGGAAAGACAAGGAGCTCAGTCTTTGCCATGTTCAGTTTCAGATGCCGGTTGGACATCCAGGCAGCGATGTCTGAAAGGCAGGCCGGAACTTTGGCCTGGGTTTCGACTGTGATGTCGGGAGTGGAGAGGTAAAGCTGGGTGTCATCAGCATAGAGATGGTACTGGAAACCGTGTGATGAGATCAGCAAGCCCAGGGAAGAGGTGTATATCGAGAAAAGAAGCGGTCCAAGGACAGATCCTTGAGGAACCCCAACAGAGAGCGGGACGGGGGTGGAAGAAGAGCCATTAGAAAATACTCTGAAGGTGCGTTGGGAAAGATACGAAGAGAACCAGGAGAGAACGGAGCCCTGGAACCCGAATGAGGACAGTGTGTCAAGAAGTAAATTATGATTGACGGTGTCAAAGGCGGCAGATAGGTCGAGGAGGATGAGGATGGAATAGTGACCTTTGGATTTGGCAAGGAACAGGTCATTGCAGACTTTAGAGAGTGCTGTTTCTGTCGAGTGTAGTGGGCGAAAGCCGGATTGAAGCGGATCAAGGACGGCCTGAGAGGAGAGGAAATCAAGGCAGCGGCTGTGGACAGCACGTTCAAGTAATTTGGAGAGGAAGGGTAGGAGAGAGATGGGGCGGTAGTTGGAGGGACAGGTGGGGTCAAGTGATGGTTTTTTGAGAAGTGGTGTGACTCAGGGGCGTAGCTACGGGTGGGCCTGGGTGGGCCCTGGCCCACCCAATCTCAGCTCAGGCCCACCCAGTTTGTCCTGCTCCTCCAATCGGTGCCGGTCCTCTAGGCGCTGATTAGGCTGCAGCGGGAGGGAGAGTGCAGTGCACAGCCGACAGAAAAAACAGCAGCTCACCTGAGTTTAGTCCTCCGACAGATTTAGAGAGCACTGCAGACTGTGCTTCCACTTCGTTCCTTCCTGCCCCCCACGTCGCGTGCGTTTAAGCCTTTTATTTTCCTTGCCGCAATCAGCAGTGGCTTACAGAGGGCGGGGCGGTGGGGGCGGACTGCCCCGGTGCAACCCAATGGGGGGGGGGTGTTCTAACCTGTACTCCGTCGTCAGTTCGGCCTGCCTTCACACCGGCGCGCGCCTAACATCTCTACTGCCTGCCGCTCGCTGCATGCGTCTCCTCCTTCTCTCTTCCATCGAGTCCCGCCCATCTCGACCGATGACTGCTGAGCCTTCCTTCCCCTGCGGCACCTCGGCCCGTGCACCTTGCGTACTGATGTCTCTTCCGATGGCTGGCTCCTCTCTCCCTCCTAGCTCGCGGCTGCCCACCATCATCAGTGCAGCCACGAGCCTGCGCTTTCCACTGCCTGCTACGCTTGCACTCCATCCCCGCTGGGCCACCTACTGTATCAGCACTCAGCAGAAGAATCTTGGAGGCCACTTCCATCCCAGGTCCGGAGCACAGCCAGGTAATTAGGCCCTGCAGACTTGGGGGAGAGTCCAAACTATGGGGAGATGGGTAAAGGGTAGGACAGGGCTAACACTAGACTACGGGGAAGGAGGGATGGGGGTAGGGTAGAGAAGGGAAGGACTGATGCCAGGCTATGGAGATGGGGTTAGGGTAGAGAAGGGAAGGGCTTATGCTGGGCTATGTGGATGGATGCTATGGGGTTGAATGAGATAGGAGGGGGTAAGGTAGAGAAGGGAAGGACTGATGTTGGGCTACAGAGATGGATGGGAGGTAGGAAAGGATGGGTAGGGCTGATTCTGAGCTATATGAATATGGGGGGGGGGGGGGGCAGGTTAGGAAGGGAAGGGTAAAGCTGATGCCAGGCTACAGGGATAGATGGGTGGTAAGAAGGAATGGGTAGGGCTGATATCAGGCTACAGGGAGGGATGGGGGGGGGGACAAGGCTGATGGGTAGGGCTGATGCTGAGTTACAGGACAATTTAAAAGTTTTGGTCCTTTATTCTGTAATTGATGAGGGTTGGTCTGTGTTCTGCATGTGACAGAGGTGAAAGATTCTTCTGGCATGTGGCTGTGAGGGGATCTATATCAGTCTGACTTGTTTGGCTTTTCCAATGGGACACGTACTGCTGTTGTGTATATTCACTGCTGCCTTTTTAAAGGTGCTGTTATTGATATTTGTGTGTTCAGAATTGGTGGTGGTAAGGTTTGCAACATAGGTATTTATTTGATTAGTGTTTATGCAGGACACTTGTTGGGCAGGCTGTTCATTAGAAATCCTTCATCAAGGCATTATTTAGGAGTATCCCAAGAAATGCTACTCACTCCTATATACATAGTGCCCACCCATACTAGCTCTGGGCCCACCCAAAATGTTAAGTCTGGCTACGCCACTGGTGTGACTACAGCGTGCTTGAAGGTGTCAGGGACCGTAGCAGTGGAGAGAGAGAGGTTGAGGATGTGACAGATTGAGGGGTTAACTGTAGGAGAGATGTTGGTAAGCAGATTGGTGGGAATGGGATCAGAGGAACAGGTGGTGCACTTAGAGGAAGAAAGAAGGCGAGCAGTTTCCTCATCGGTGATCTCAGGGAAGGAGGAGAAGGAGGTCAGGTTAGGTTGGTTGAGGGAGTGGGTTAAGAAGTCACAGGGAGGAGAAGGCCTGGAAGTGAATTCAATGTTTATCTTCTGCACTTTATCGCGGAAGTAGTCAGCAAGTGTTTGAGGAGAGAGTGAGGAGGGGTGGGAGCGGAGGACACTTTAAGTAGGGAGTTGAGGGTGGCGAAGAGGCGACGAGGGTTGGGGCCAAGAGAATTGGTTAATTGAGAATAATATTCCTGTTTGGCAAGGAATAGGGAGGACTGGAAGGAGGATAGCATGAATTTGTAATGGGTGAAGTCTGACAGGGTGCGAGATTTCCTCCAGAGTCATTCAGCAGATCGGGTGCAGGAGCGAAGGTAACGGATGCAAGCAGTTAACCAGGGCTGAGATTTAATGCGCTTAGTGGGGCGAGAGACAGATGGTGCTAGGGTATCCAGAGCAGTGGAGAGAATTTCATTGTAGGTAGAGACAGCCGTGTCGACAGATTCAGAAGACGAGATGGAAGGGAAGAGATTGGAGATGTGAGAGGATAGAGTAGGGGGCTTGACAGCTTGGAGATTCCTGAAGGCAGTGGTTATAGTTGGGCGAGGTTGAGGGGGAGGGTGATGAAGTGTGAGGGTGATTAGGTGATGATCTGAGATAGGAAGGACTGAGGTGCAGAGATTGGAAGGTGAGCAGGAAGAGAAGAGAACGAGGTCGAGACAATGGCCATTATGGTGAGTAGGGGTGGTAGAGCATAGTTGGAGGTTAAAGGAGGATGTCAGTGAGGAATTTAGAAGCGTAGGAGTTGGAAGGGTTGTGAACGTGAATGTTAAAATCACCAAGAATGAGGGATCAAGAAAGACGGTGAGCCAAGCGTCAAAGTCAGTAAGGAATGAAGAGTGGGGCTTATCAGGGGGGCGGTAGATGACTGCAAATCTGAGTGGTGTCGGGTAGAATTGACGGATGGCATGAGTTTCGAAGGATGAGAAGCAGTGAGACTGTGGCAGGAGGAGGGGTTGGAAACTACAAGAGGGTGAGAGAAGAAACCCAACGCCGCCACCGTGTGCATCTGGGCGGGGAGTGTGGGAGAAAAGATATCCTCCATGGCATAGGGCTGCGATTGAGGCAGTGTCGTTAGGGGTTATCCAAGTTTCAGTTAAAGCGAGCAGTTAAAGGGAACGGGAGATGAATAAATCGTGGGTGAAGGAGAGTTTGTTGCATACTGAGTGGGCATTCCATAGGGCACACGAGAAGGGGAGGGAAGCGGGGGGGAGAAGGGGAATAGAGATGAGATTGGAGGCATTCTGGGATAGGTTACGTGGATATGGAGAGGAGAGGTGAGGGGGACCTGGATTGGGATTGACATCACCTGCGGAAAGTAGGAGAAGGAGTAAGAGAGTGCGGAGGAGGGTAGGGGAGGAGGGTCGACGAAGATGACGAAGACGGGATGTGTTAAGGAGGAATGGGGATGGGTTAATGGTGGGGAGGAAGTGTAGAAGGTTGAGAGCTAGGAATGATGAGGGGGCAGGAGAGCTGGGGAGGTGGTGGGGGGAGGTAGGGTAGGGGAGTAATGAGCAGGACGGGAGGGGACAAGGGTAGGCAATGAGTTCCTGAGGTAGACAGTGGAAGGGGAGGGGGGAAGAGGTTAGGAAGGGACAGGGCCAGTGGTGTGCTGGTAAATTTTTAACAACAGCCCCCCCCCCCCCACCTCTGCGCCGCCCCAAAATTGCAGAGCTGGCTATAGCCGGTGGGGGGGGGGGGGGGCAGCAATGCATTACTCTCTCCAGGAAAAAAAATTAAATGATCCCAGGTTCCAATCTAATTCATGTTTAATGTGGGATAAAATGCCATAAATAAGTAAATAAATATAAACTTTTAATGTTGAGCACCCAATTCTCAAAGTGAACATATTCCAAACACTATAATGAAAATAAAATGATTTTTTTTCTACCTTTGTTGTCTGGTGACTGTTTTTCTGATCATGCTGGCCCAGTATCCGATTCTGCTGCTATCTGTCCTCTTAACTCCGTTTCTAGGGCTTCCTTTCCATTTATTTCTTTCCTTTCTTCTTCATTTCTGGTCCTCAACTTCTGCCTATTTTCTTCATCCATATGCAGTTTTTCTCCTCTCTTCCTTTTCCCTCATCTCATCTCCTTCCTCACTCTTCCCTCCCCTCTATCCATGTCCAGCATTTCTTCTCTCTCCCCTCCTCTCCCCTGCCCTCCATCCACCCATGACCAGCGACCCTCCTCTCCCCTGCCCTCCATCCACCCATGTCCAGTGACCCTTCTCTCCCCCTGCCCTGCATGCACCCAGCGACCCTCCCCTGCCCTCCATGCACCCATACCCAGTGACCCTCCTCTCCCCTGCCCTCCATCCACCCATGTCCAGCGACCCTCCTCTCCCCTGCCCTCCATCCACCCATGTCCGGTGACCCTCCTCTCCCCTGCCCTGCATGCACCTATATACCCAGCAACCCTTCTCTCCCCTGCCCTGCATGCACCCATACCCAGTGACCCTCCTTTCCCCTGCCTTCCATCCACCCAATCCAGCAGTGACCCTCCTCTCCCCTGCCCTCCATCCACCCATACCCAGCAACGACCCTTCTCTCCCCTCCATGATCCACCCATGCCCAGGGACGACTCTTCTCTCCCCTCCATGATCCACCCATGCCCAGCGACTCCCTAGTTCTCTCCCCTGCCACCCCCTCTCGAGTTGTTAATAGAATTATCCTCCCTCCCTCCCGTCACCGATCTGACTCCTTTAATTCTTCGGGGCAAGCAGTCTTGCCTGCTCGCTGCAAGCACTGACTCAGTCCCCCGCTGGCGCTGCCGGTTCGCGCTTCAAAATGGCCGCCGAGACTTACAAGGGCGAAGTCTCGCGAGGCCACCTCTGGAAGTCTCGGCGGCCATTTTTAAAGCGCGAACCTGCAGCGCCAGCGGGGGAGAGTCAGCACTTGCAGTGGGCAGGCAAGACTGCCTGCCCCGAAGAATTCATCAGGTCGGTGATGTGAGGGAAGAGGGAGGGAGGAGAGCCGGCTCGCGGGTTTCAACAACCGGCTCGCAAGAGCCGAGCAAAGTTAACAAGCGGCTCTTGCGAGCCGGTGCGAGCCGGCTCCAGCACACCACTGGACAGGGTGATGAATAGAATGTGTATAGGGGCCATATATAGGGCTAAGGTGGACACAGGTAGATGTGAAGTGGCTAAGGTGATAGGAGTAGAGGAGGAGGCAGGAAGGCTAGGACTGGGACAGCAGGCAACAGCTAAGGCATAGGGAGTGATAGTGTCTAGAGGAATTCAATCAGTGTCTAGAGGAATTCAATCAGCAGTTAAGATAGAGTAAAGGAATTCAATCAACAGTTAAAGTAGGTATTCGATATGCATCAGAAGTCGAGGTAACAACTGGAGCAGGTAGCTGGAACAGGCAGGGAGAGGCTGAACGAGCTGGATCAGGCGGGCTGGAACAAGCTGGAGCAGATGACTGGGACAGGCAGGGATAAGCTGGATCCGACGGCCTGGGACAAGCTGGAGCAGGTAGCTGGAACAAGCTGGAGCCGACGGACTGGGACAAGCTGGAGCAGGTACTACTACTACTACTATTTAGCATTTCTATAGCGCTACAAGGCATACGCAGCGCTGCACAAACATAGAAGAAAGACAGTCCCTGCTCAAAGAGCTTACAATCTAATAGACAAAAAATAAATAAAGTAAGCAAATCAAATCAATTAATGTGAACGGGAAGGAAGAGAGGAGGGTAGGTGGAGGCGAGTGGTTACGAGTCAAAAGCAATGTTAAAGAGGTGGGCTTTCAATCTAGATTGCCAAGGATGGGGCAAGACGTAGGGGCTCAGGAAGTTTATTCCAGGCGTAGGGTGCAGCGAGACAGAAGGCGCGAAGTCTGGAGTTTGCAGTAGTGGAGAAGGGAACAGATAAGAAGGATTTATCCATGGAGCGGAGTGCACGGGTAGGGGTGTAGGGAAGGACGAGTGTGGAGAGATACTGGGGAGCAGCAGAGTGAGTACATTTATAGGTTAGTAGAAGAAGTTTGAACAGGATGCGAAAACGGATAGGGAGCCAGTGAAGGGTCTTGAGGAGAGGGGTAGTATGAGTAAAGCGACCCTGGCGGAAGAAGAGACGGGTAACAGAGTTTTGAACCAACTGGAGAGGGGAGAGGTGACTAAGTGGGAGGCCAGCAAGAAGCAGATTGCGGTAGTCTAAACGAGAGATGACAAGGGTGTGGATGAGGGTTTTGGTAGCTGGAACAAGCGGGGAGAGGCTGGATCAGGTGGACAGGAACAAGCTGGATCACGTGGGCTGGCACCGCTGAAGCAGAAGGACTGGAGCAAACAGGGAGAAGCTGGATCAGGCGGGCTGGAAGAAGCTGGAGCGGGCTGGAAGAAGCTGGAGCAGATGTCTGGCACAAGCAGGGAGGAGCTGGGTCAGGTGGACTGGAACAAGCTGGTGCAGATGGACTGGGATGAGCTGGATGAGCTGGAGCAGATGGTTGGCACAAGTTGGAGCAGATGGCTGGAACAAACAGGGAGAAGCTGGTCCGGACGGACTGCGGCAGGAACAAGCAGGGAGAAGCTGGATCCGACGGACTGCGGCTGGAACAAGCAGGGAGAAGCTGGATCCGACGGACAGCGGCAAGCTGGAGCAGGTAGCTGGAACAAGCAGGGAGAGGCAGGAGCAGGTAGCTGGAACAAACAGGGAGAAGCTGGATCCGACGGACTGCGGCTGGAACAAGCAGGGAGAAGCTGGATCCGACGGACTGCGGCAAGCTGGAGCAGGTAGCAGGCGGGCTGGAACCGGCCGATGGATCAGAGCAGGCAGGGAAAGCTGGGTCGGCGGACTGGGACAAGCTGGGACAAGCAGGGAGAAGCTGGATCTGACGGACTGCTGGAGCAGGTAGCAGGCGGGCTGGAACAGGCCGATGGATCAGAGCAGGCAGGGAAGGCTGGATCGGCGGACTGGGACAAGCTGGAACCGCCGTACTGGAACAAGCAGGGCTGGAACAAGCGGGCCGGAGCAGATGAACTGGAACAAGCAGGGGGAAAGCTGGATCGGCGGATTGGAGCAAGCTGGACTGGAACAGCAGGCCGGAGCAGATGAACTGGAACAAGCAAGGATCGGCGGGCTGGAACCGCTGGACTGGAGCAAGCAAGCAGAGAGAAGAGAAGATGGCTCGGGTGGACCAGGGAGAGCTGGAGCAGGTGGGACGCTCTCAGAGCAACAGTGCTGGAGCTGCTGGGCTGGTCTCGGAGCGACCAAGCTGGGCTGGTCACGGAGCGACAAGCTGGGCTGCACGTAAAGCAGCAGAGCAACGAGGGCGCCTGTGGAAGACTGCCACGCTATGCCACACCAACTGCCCAATCTGGAGGACTCGCGGTGCAGGCAGGCCGCGCCACGCAGCGGGAAGGGCAGCGTGGGCGTCGGGCTGCTGGGTCCGGGACCTCGCGCCACGAGATCGGGCCCGCGCCACAGGTCGTTGGCGAGCTCCCTCTGATTCCACCAGGGTCACCCGAGCTCTCAGCCGACACTGTCCCGGGCAGTTCCTGCCGGGGAGCGCGACGGCCGAGGGCAAGCTCTCGGGCCCAGTGAACTCGGCGCCTAGTGAACTCGGCGCCTAGGCCGGCCCTGCAGTCAGTTCGTCCAAGCCCCGGCGATGGAGCTACAAATACATGTAAGCAGTGGGGCAAAACTAGGTCCCCGTTAATGTGCTTAACAGGAACTGTCTGAAACCACCCAGTAATCCTCATTCATGGCACACACAAGATCCACAGTTCCGTCACAGCTAATGTTAAGATGAAACCTTTGGCTCAACTTGGTGATGGCTCCTTAACCAGTCTGGGTGATATTTTTTGCGTACCATCAACTCTCCCACTATATTGCCTCTGGATTCTGTAGATTTGCGAGCCCAGCATACTGTTAAGGTGAGTACACTTTTCCAGGGAGTGGTGGAGAGTTGCCTTTTGGTATCTGTTCTTCATAAATTGCTTATCCCACTCTTTCCTGATAAAGATTTGTCTGATCTCGTACGTCGGTGCTGCCTGGACTTGCAGCGTCTTATCACCTCTTTGGATTTCTTAGTGAATTCCAAATCTTACTGTTAATGCTGATTTCAGGGAATATCAGTTTCTCTTATTGCTTATCTTACTCAAGAACATTTCTTTAAAATGGGAAGGTGGGAATCTCCACTTTGCCAAAAATGCCATCTGGATGTGAATAACCTGTTCCGTGCCTTTTGGGTTTGTCCTCAGATTCAGTCCTTTTGGAGTTCAGTCACCCATTATCTAGAGACTTTATTGAATTTTTCTATTCCTCTCACACCAATGGTTATCCTCCTTGACCGTCATGAGATTTTTGTGCTGCAGAGTAAAAATGGACATCAGCTAATTCGGAAAGCTGGCGGGGTGGGCAAGAAAATTATCTTTGCAGTCTGGACGTCTTCTGACTTCCCATCCTTTTGGGCCTGGCGTAACAAATTTCATTCTTTGATGCTTTTAGAGTGCACTAGGGCTAGGGTTCCCTTATTTTAAAAAAAGCTTTTCTTGTCTGGCACACATACATGCAGTCTTTGTCACCAGCAGCTCGAAGTGGGATTCTTAATATTCTCTGAAGACTTCTCAGGTGCTCCAGTGCAGTCTGTCTATTTATCCCTGCTATATTTGGGAGGTCATAAGAGTACAGGCCTCCTGATTTTGCTTTATCTTACTGGGTTTTAGCATGGGAGTTTATTGTATGGATAGAAGGGTTGGACTTGAGTGGCAGTTGTAAAAATGTGTTGACCATTTGTAGTCTACTTATGTATTATCTTTCTTTACCGAGTTGGTCTTAATAAAAATAATTTCAACATAAAAAGAGCATGTGATTTGAGTGACATGTTTATACTTGTGCACTCAGTAGGAGATTTTTAGGACCTATGATTATAAATGGGCCTTAAAAGCTGACTTGTTTCCAGCTATTTGGGCTATCTATGTGCTTGGCAGTCATTTATTATGTAAGAATGTTATCACCCTGGCACTCCCTGATGTGACATTTATCCAGTCTATTTTGGGATAATTGAAATCACCCATTATTATACTGTTTCCCAATTTGCCAGCTTTTCTAATTTCTGTAAACATTTCTTCATCTGTCCATTCTGTCCTGGCAGACAGTAGTACAGTACTACCTACTATACCTTGGATAAACAATATACTTTTTAATTTTTTATAATGCAATTATATAGTGTTTAAATGTGCTCAGACCATACCCATTCCAACCATTTTATCCCCAAAGGGAGTATGTGGTGATGTCACAGATGGAACCATCATTGCACATTTGGTGTTCCACCTCCTTACCGTGTATGTACATACATCTAGGCTGATTCTGAACTCTTACGCATATAGCATAGATTAAACCAAAGAACCTTTTGTATATAGCATATATTCAATATATTAAAAGAATGCCCTAAATTCAAAATATACATAAGTCTCCTCACTACTGGACTAATGAGCTCAAACAAATGTAACCTTCAAATCTACATGCTATAACTACCTAGCGTGTTCAAAAAGAGGTACAGTGCACTTGATAACATTGCATATATAACCCACATACAGTTCTTAAGATTCTCCCAAAACAAATCATACCCAAATAAACAGATCTGTTTTACCACTTCCCTTGGAGGATATATCGTGCTCGCTTAAGTGCTGTTAAAACCAAATCAGTCCATTCAACAAATTATTCTAGCCAGCTCCACTTCCCTTTAGTAGTACAGCCCTACAAGAATACTCCTTCCCTTCACACATGGAATTTCTATCCATAATGATTCCATGCTGTTATCTGTTCCATGTAGAATGTTTATTTTGTTTGACTCAAGTTACCTTTTAATATGTAGCACAATGCTACCCTTTCAATTTGATCCACTCTATCATTGCAATATAATTTGTACCCTGATAACACAGCATCCCATTGATTGTTCTCCTTCCACCAGGACTCTGAGGTGCCTATTATATCTGCCTCATGTGTAGTGCTATATACTCTAACACATCTTATTTTTTAGGCTTCTAACATTTGTATACAGACACTTCAAATTGTGTTTTTTCCTTGCATCTACAAGCTGCTTAGAACTTGACGGGAATAATGTACATCCTTTACCTTAAACACTCCTGGCTTTCTTTCACCATTGTTGAAACCTCTCTATTGGGATTCTCTAAATGTCCTGTTTCAATAGTATCCTTCAGGGAGCGTTTCCTTGTCTATGCTCACCTCGCCCCCTGGTGGCCAGAACCGGTGGCTGCTGTGGACTGTCACCCGTTCCAGACCGGCCCGGTCCGGATCTTCCGGGCTGCCAGACTTGCTTCTGTTGTTTGGGCCTGAACAGTACCCGTAGCTGCCTGGTGATTCCTGCAGCTGAACTTCAGCAGCTGATGGGCTTTATTAATCACCTGGAAACTTCTGTGTGGGCCTTTGCATCGTCTAAGGTCCCTGGTTTGTTGGTGCTTTGTTGCACTTCTGCCTAGTCTGGTTTCTTGTTTGAGGTTCTTATCCGGTTCTAGTTAGTCTGTGTGTAGTTTAGCTTAGGTTTGTTGCTTATTTCTTAGTCTTGTTTCTGGTCTGTATTTCTGGTCTAGTTTCTGTTTGTCTGTATCTCTCTCTTAGTGGCTGCGTGGCAGCTTTCAGTCCTGACTCTTTTCTGTCTGTGTTCTTGCTTAGTGGCTGCTCTGCAGCTTTCAGTCCTGACTCTTGTCAGTGTTTTTCAGTGGCTGCTTGGCAGCTTTCAGTTCCTGTCCTTTAGCTTGTCCATTTCCTGCCTTGTGTAGTATTGTCTGTCTGTGAGTCCTAGCCCAGTTTCCTGCCTTGCTGCCCATGTATATTCCTTTTCCCTCTGACCCTTAGTCCCTGTTCATCCTCGTTGGTATCCAGTTCCTGCCCTGTCCGGTAAGTCCTGCCAGCCGCCTGCACCCAGGGGCTCAGCTCCTGGGGAAGGGCGGTTAAGTGCAGGTGAAGTCTAGCTGTTTCTGTCAGAGTTCTGCCTTGTCTCTGGTGTGGGGTGGTTTTGCCTGCCACGAACCTAGTTTTTGCCTTGAAAACCTAACAGCTTCACATTGAACTATGTGCTCCTGGTTGATTTTCTGCTTTACTCAATTTTAGTTTAAAAGCTGCTCTATCTCCTTTTTAGTAGTAGTGTCAACAACCTGGTTCCATCCCAGTTAAGGTGGAATCGATCCTTTAAGAATAGGCTCCCCCTTTCCCAGAATGTTGCCCAGTTCCTAACAAATCTAAATATCTCATCCTTGCACTATCATCTCAATCACGTATTGAGACTTCAGTGCTCTGCCTGCCTCTTGGGTCCTGTGCTTGGAATGGGGAGCATTTCTGAAAACACTACCTTGGAGGATCTGGACTTCAGCTAAATTTTGCTCCCAGAACCTCCCTCCCACATTTTCCTATGTCTTTGGTACCCACATGTACCTAGACAACCAGCTCCTCCCCAGCACTATCTAAAATCCTATCTACGTGATGAGTGAGGTTCACCACCTTCGCACTAGGCAGGTAAGCAACTAGGCGATCCTCATGTCCACCAGCCACCCATCTATCTATATGCATAATGATCAAATCACCAACTACAACAGCTGTCCTAACCCTTCCGTCCTGGGTAGAAGTTGCTGGAGAGATCCTCAGTTCAAGAGGATATTGCATCCCCTGGTTGGCTGGTCCTGGCTACAGGATTACTTCTCCAGGGTGATTCTCTCCGTTTAGGAGACCTACCTCCTCCAAGGCAGCACAGAGGCTGCCGGTCTAGAGGTGGGACTTCTCTCCTATGTCTCTGTATGTCTCCTCTACGTACCTCTCTGTTTTTCTTAGCTTCCTCATGTCTGCTACTCTAGACTCAAGAGAATGGACTTGTTCTTTGAGATCTCAGAAAGTAATGAAATGTAATTAAAACTTTTTAATGAAAATTCCCCTCTTGTTATCCTAATTAGCACTTAAAGTCTTAACTTATAAAGTGAAGAGATGTTGTAGGGGTGGGCAGGAGTTGGGGAGGTTGGGTGGGAATGAACTAGGCCCTGCTGTGATGAGGTGTGAGAGTAGCACTTGTGGAGGAGTGGCCTAGTGGTTAGGGTGGTGGACTTTGGTCCTGGGGAACTGAGGAACTGAGTTCGATTCCCAGCACAGGCAGCTCCTTGTGACTCTGGGCAAGACACTTAACCCTCCATTGCCCGCCGCATTGAGCCTGCCATGAATGGGAAAGCGCGGGGTACAAATGTAACAAAAATAAAATATGTGTCATAACTTTACTGTTTCCTCTTTCCTTTTGTGGGCCCTTAGGAGCCCTTTTATAACATTAGTGCTGTGGGGCCAAGGCCTGAACGTTGTTGCTGTGTTGAAGTGAGAGGAGCAGTGTCCTGACCCCACTGTTTTTCTTTTCCTTCTGCAGGATGGAACTTGCCCGCTTACCTCACAGTTCTGATTGCCTTTGGGAACCTGGGCCCCATCGCAGTCACCCTTACACACAGGTTTGCTCCGGAGCTGCTGAAGGAGCAGTGGTTAATCCATGGGATCCAGGCACTGAGTGTGCTGGCGGCCACCTTCCTGGCTGTCTTCTGGCAGCAGACTGTGCTCATAGGTGGCGAAGTGCATAGTCTGCCCTTTCTGCTGCTGGGCTTTGTGCTGGCGTTCCTTTGCTGCACCTCTAATGTCACCTTCCTGCCATACATGTACCAGTTCCCACCGGCCTTCATCCGCACCTTCTTCATTGGGCAGGGCCTCAGTGCACTCTTTCCATGTGTAGCAGCATTGGGCCAGGGAATTGGCCAGCTGGAGTGCCGTAACAACAGCTTTGGGAATGGCACAGAGCCTTTCTACTTCCAGGAGAAATTCACCGCCACCAAATACTTCTGGTTCATCTGGGTCTTGCTCACTATCTCTGGTATATCTTTTGTGGGACTTGTATACTGGCACCAGAAGGAGCGAGATATGCAAAGGGTCCATGAGCAGCCACCAGAAAGCTCTCCCCATGAAAGCCTGGAGTCCTTCCCTCTGAGGGACAGCACTTACACCACTACAGATATGAAAGAGAACATGGAAACCACTGTAAAGCCCACTGTCTCCTCTCCTTTCCTGACTTGGAGAAATATATATCTGCTGGTGCTGTTGATGGTCTCTAATGCGTTGACCAATGGTGTGTTGCCATCCGTGCAGACTTATGCCTGTCTGCCTTATGGGACCATGGCATACCACCTGTCTGTGGTTCTGAGTAACATTGCCAATCCTGTGGCATGCTTCATTGCCATGTTTCTCATGTGCAGGTAAGTGTTAGCAAAATACCATGGTGTCTGGCACTATGGGTGACAGGTCTCAGTTATGACATAGATTATAAGCATGTGCCTGCTAAGGGTTCAGAGAAGGTTATAAAATATTGGTACTCTGGAAGTGGCACTGGATGTCGGCAGAAAATAGGAGCAGGTAGGGGTAGAATGTAATCTCTGAAGGCATCTGGGACGCATTGGTAATAATATGCCTCCCACCCTCTGGGTGGCACTGAAAGCTTCCAGTCAGCCAAACACACTAGATATACAAACAGCCCAAGTTTTGTGGATCTTCAAGGAGACTCAAGTTGTTTTATCTGTCTTCCAAGTTCTTTCTTGAATCTCTTGGCCCCGAAAGGAGATCAGCTGCCACACTTGAGTAGAGCAGTATCTGAGAGGAGGTGCACTGCACTTTGAAGAGCATGAAAATGCTGGCAGTATAGCCAACAAGTGCTCTGCTGTCTGCTACAACTCCTTCTGCTGTCCCCAGTACATACTGCGTGTTGTCTTGGGGATACACAGAGGAGCTGCTCTTTGTATTCCCAAAACTGCAAGCAGAAAGGGAGACTGTGAAAACTGAAGGTGAGAGAGGAGGAGAGTGAATGCTCATTTATGTGAGGCAAGAGAAGAGGGGGTTGGATACTGGGGGAAGTTAGAGAAGATGGAGTGAATGCTGGAGGGGGAAACCAGAGAGGAGCAGGGGGTGGGTGAATGATTAAGGGGTGTATGTGAAAGGGAGGATCAAAAGAGTAGAGGATTGTATACTGGGGGAAGTGAGAGAAGATGGGGTGAATACTGAAGAGGGAAACAGGAGAGGAACAGATTGAATGCTGTTGGAGGTGAGTGATGAAGGGGTGAATATTGGCGACAGAAATAGGAGAGGAACAGACTGAATTCTGCGGAGGAGGTGAATGATGAAGGGGTGAATACTGGAGAGAGAAACAGGAGAGGAACAGAGTGAATGATGAAGGGGTGTATGTGTAAGGGGGAAACACAAGAGGAGAGGTTTGAATTCTGAGGAAGAGAGAGAAGATGGGGTGAATACTGGAGAGGGAAACAGGAGAGGAACATATTGAATGCTGGGGTGGTGAATGATGAAGGTGAATATTGGAGAGGGAAACAGGAGAGGAACAGATTAAATGCTGCGGGGGGGGGGGTGAATGATGAAGGGGTGCATGTGTTAAAGAGGAACACAGGAGGAGGAGGTTGAAAATTGGAGAGAGAAGGGGAGAGAAGGTGAGGAAGAAGTTGAATAATGAAGAGGTGCGTGTGAAGAGGAGATGTAAATGCTGGGGATGAGGTGAGAGAGGGGAGGGTGAATTCAATTGGAAGGTCAGAGTAAAGTGGGGTAGCATGCCTAATGCAGCTAATAGATCTATGAATAGTCTATAGGCCAAGGGGAATAAATGGCTAAATAGAAGTGAGGAAATGGGAGTGGTGGAGTGCTGAGCAGAGGTGATGGTGGATTTGAAAAGATTTCAGAGTCATATAGACAAGAGGATTGATTCAAGGGGTGGTGAATATCAAAAGGGCATATAGTATGGGATGTGAGTGGGGAGTCAAAAGGAGAAGGAGGTCTAGAGGGTAGTAGAACATAACTGAAATGAGGACTGGGATGAGGGTGGAGAGAAAGGGATACAGAGGGACGATGAGTCTGTAAGGGAATGGGCACAGAAGGATGAAAATCAGGAAAGTTGGGGGGAGTAAGGGGGATTCAGAGTAGGGTGAAGCTCCTGAAGAGGTGAGAGTCAGGTAAGGTACAGTAGTGAGAGAGGAGGGAGGATGGAGTTTGTGTTTTGAAGTACTAGGGAGATGGAAAGAGTCAGTTGGGGTAGAGTGTTAGGAGGGTGGATGTTTGAGGAGATGAGTGAGAGATGGGGGTAAACTGCCAGGATGTGAGAGGCAGGAAGGGGTATATTTAATTTCTTATAGTGGAAAACAACCAAGCAAATCAGTGGTAGAAGTACACAATCTTTATTAATATAGTTGCAATTTATATTTTATTCAACTATATTAATAAAGATCGTGTACTTCTACCACTGATCTGCTTGGTTGTTTTCCACTTTAGAGTTTGTGGATCGTTTAATTTCTTATATACTTCTTGCAAGCAGGAAAAATATCAACGCAATCTACATTCAGTTACAATGGACATTTTTCTGTCCCGGTGGGGGGGGGTATGGGTACGGGACACTCACAATCTGAGTTTGTACCTGAGGCAGTGGAGGGTTAAATGACTTGCCGAACATCACAAGTTTCTGATGCTACAGGAGTGTGGTAGCCGTGTTAGTCCACTCTTAAGGTTATCAATAGAAATCAAACAAAATAAAACATGGAAAAGAAAATAAGATGATACCTTTTTATTGGACATAACTTAATACATTTCTTGATTAGCTTTCGAAGGTTGCCATAAGTACATAAGTACATAAGTAGTGCCATACTGGGAAAGACCAAAGGTCCATCTAGCCCAGCATCCTGTCACCGACAGTGGCCAATCCAGGTCAAGGGCACCTGGCACGCTCCCCAAACGTAAAAACATTCCAGACAAGTTATACCTAAAAATGCGGAATTTTTCCAAGTCCATTTAATAGCGGTCTATGGACTTGTCCTTTAGGAATCTATCTAACCCCTTTTTAAACTCCGTCAAGCTAACCGCCCGTACCACGTTCTCCGGCAATGAATTCCAGAGTCTAATTACACGTTGGGTGAAGAAAAATTTTCTCCGATTCGTTTTAAATTTACCACACTGTAGCTTCAACTCATGCCCTCTAGTCCTAGTATTTTTGGATAGCGTGAACAGTCGCTTCACATCCACCCGATCCATTCCACTCATTATTTTATACACTTCTATCATATCTCCCCTCAGCCGTCTCTTCTCCAAGCTGAAAAGCCCTAGCCTTCTCAGCCTCTCTTCATAGGAAAGTCGTCCCATCCCCACTATCATTTTCGTCGCCCTTCGCTGTACCTTTTCCAATTCTACTATATCTTTTTTGAGATACGGAGACCAGTACTGAACACAATACTCCAGGTGCGGTCGCACCATGGAGCGATACAACGGCATTATAACATCCGCACACCTGGACTCCATACCCTTCCTAATAACACCCAACATTCTATTCGCTTTCCTAGCCGCAGCAGCACACTGAGCAGAAGGTTTCAGCGTATCATCGACGACGACACCCAGATCCCTTTCTTGATCCGTAACTCCTAACGCGGAACCTTGCAAGACGTAGCTATAATTCGGGTTCCTCTTACCCACATGCATCAGATTATTTCCGATCTGACGAAGAAGGGCACTGCCACGCTGGGAAAAGACCAAAGGTCCATCAAGCCCAGCACTCTGTCTCCGACAGCGGCCAATCCAGGCTCCAAGAACCTGGCAAAAACCCAAAATTTATTAACGATCAATGGACTTTTCCTTCAGGAATCTGTCCAGACCCCCTTTAAACTCAGCAAGGCCAGCTGCCGTCACTACCTTCTCCGGCAATGAGTTCCAGAGTCTAACCACACGCTGAGTAAAGAAAAACTTTCTCCAATTTGTTTTAAACCTACCACATTCTAATTTCATCTTGTGTCCCCTAGTTCTATTATTATTAGAAAGCGTAAACAAACGCTTCACATCTGTCCGCTCTACCCCACTCATTATTTTGTAGACCTCTATCATATCACCCCTTAGCCGCCTTTTCTCCAGGCTAAAGAGTCCTAGCGTCTTAACCTCTCCTCATAAGGTAGTCGTCCCATCCCTTTTATCATTTTCGTTGCCCTTCTCTGCACCTTCTCCAATTTCTTTATATCTTTTTTGAGATGAGGCGACCAGAACTGAACACAATACTCCAGGTGCGGTCGCACCATGGAGCAATATAACGGCATTATAACATCCTCATGCTTGTTTTCCATCCCTTTCCTAATAATACTCAACATTCTGTTCGCCTTCTTAGCCGCCGCAGCACATTGAGCGGAAGATTTCAACATTCTATCCACGATGACCCCCAGATCCCTTTCTCGGTCCGTAACTCCTAAAGCGGAACCTTGCATGACATAGCCGTAATTCGGGTTCCTCCTCCCCACGTGCATCACTTTGCACTTGTCAACGTTGAACTTCATCTGTCATTTGGACGCCCAATCCACCAGTCTCACGAGGTCCTCTTGTAATCTTTCACACTCCTCCCGCGACGAGACGACCCTGGATAACTTTGTGTCATCTGCGAATTTACCTCACTAGTTACTCCCATCTCAAGGTCATTTATAAATATGTTAAAAAGCAGCGGTCCCAGCACAGACCCCTGAGGGACCCCACTAACTACCCTTCTCCATCGAGAAAACTGACCATTCAACCCTATTCTCTGCTTCCTGTCTTTTAACCAGCTCTTAATCCATAATAATACACTACCTCCGATCCCATGACTCTCCAGTTTCTTTTGGAGTCTTTCATGAGGCACTTTGTCAAACGCCTTCTGAAAATCTAGATATACAATATCCACCGGCTCCCCTTTGTCCACATGCTTGTTCACCCCCTCGAAAAAATGCAGTAGATTTGTGAGGCAAGACTTCCCTTCACTAAATCTGTGCTGACTTTGTCTCAGCAGCCCATGCTTTTGTACGTGCTCTGTAATTTTATTCTTAATAATAGCCTCCACCATTTTTCCCGGCACCGACGTCAGACTCACCGGTCTATAATTTCCCGGATCTCCTCTGGAACCCTTTTTAAAAATCGGCGTTACATTGGCCACCCTCCAATCTTCCGGTACCACACCTGATTTTAGGGATAACTTGCATATTACTAACAGCAGCTCCACAAGTTCATTTTTCAGCTCTATTAATACTCTGGGATGAATACCATCTGGACCCGGCGATTTACTACTTTTTAGTTTGCAGAACTGCCCCATTACGTCCTCCAAGTTTACAGAGAAATCATTTAGTCTTTCCGACTCGTCCGCTTCAAATACCTTTTCCGGCACCGGTATCCCTCCCAAATCCTCCTCGGTGAAGACTGAAGCAAAGAATTCATTTAATTTCTCCGCTACAGCTTTGTCTTCCCTGATCGCCCCTTTAACACCACTGTCGTCCAGTGGCCCTACCGATTCTTTAGCCGGCTTTCTGCTTTTAATATACCTAAAAAACTTTTTGCTATGTGTTTTCGCTTCTATCGCTAACTTTTTTTCAAATTCCTCCTTAGCCCTCCTTATCTCCTTTTTGCATTTGGCTTGACATTTGGTTTGGTTTTAGATCATCACATAGTACAGAATCATTACTAATTTTCTTAGTCTCTGATGCTAAGAATTTGTTAACCAAAGGAACAGACCTATTTTCAATATTTAAATTGATTGTGTTGTGTTTATCAGGGATTGCCCTTAATTGGTTCACGTCTTTTTTGGACATTACAAAATACAGTGTTAAAATGACTAACACATTTATTTTATTATTTTCATTTATTTATTGCATTTGTATCCCACATTTTCCCACCTCTTTGCAGGCTCAATGTGGCTTACAATAACACATCACCATTTCGCTGGATTTCCCCAATGTGGGTTCCACATGGTTTTCCTATTTCATCATCTTTATTTACTGTTTATAAGTCTTCCTTTGGAAGAGGTTTAGCTGCTTTAAATATTTATCACTGTGCCTATGCTGATGACATGCGTTTGTTAGTCTCTGCAACTGATGATTTACATGGTACTATCATTAGGATCAATGCAGATAGTGACATTGTTGAAAATTAGTACATCTCCCATGGCTTAACATTAAATAAAGACAAGACAAAAATTTGAGGGTTAAATGAAAAGTAATGCCTCCACCTCCATACTATGTAAACTGTTTTGATTGCACCACAGAAAGGCAATATATCAAATTACTTCCCTTTCTCCATTCCTTTAAAAAAAAAAAAAACAACGTTATCAACAGATGGCAGCACTGGCACAATACATGTGTTCACTTGTTTGAAATCTCTTCCTTCACTTCGGTGACAATTGTCAGTGTGAAGACGCTATTCTGCTATTGCATGTGAAATGAGCATGCAGTGAGTTACAGTTCATAGCGGATTATAACTAAGATACTAGATCAAAAATAAATCTAAGATGTAACAGAATAATCCCAAATTATCACAGATATTAATATTATGGTCATCAATAACCTTACAGAAACACATCTAAGCTAGGGTACTGCAACATATTGCTTCCTTATCACATATTTGTAAACAGCATAGTTTTTAATCCCTTCTTAAAGATATCATAATTGGACATATGCCTTAGTTTAAATGGAAGGGAATTCCATAAGCTAACTACCTGATATGCAATTAAGCAAGTAAACAATTTCTTCAAAATAATCCTCCAAGGACTGGGGAAAGAAAATGAGAAAGAATTTTGAGTATTATAATGTTGTCCTGATATTGGTTGGCATACAAGAGAAATCATATAATGAGGAATCAGGCCAAATACAATCTTGAATAACAAACATCTCAATTTAAACAGCACCCTAGCTTCTACGGGAAACCAGTGCAGCTTAATAAAATATGGTGTAATTCTATTTGATTTCTTAGGGGGAAAGATCAGATGTACAGCCACATTTTGAATAGTTTGATTTTTTTTCTCAATAGTTGTTTTGATAAACCCAAATATATTTTATTTTTGTTACATTTGTACCCCGCGCTTTCCCACTCATGGCAGGCTCAATGCGGCTTACATGGGGCAATGGAGGGTTAAGTGACTTGCCCAGAGTCACAAGGAGCTGCCTGTGCCTGAAGTGGGAATTGAACTCAGTTCCTCAGTTCCCCAGGACCAAAGTCCACCACCCTAACCACTAGGCCACTCCTCCACTACGAATTACAGTAATCCAATTTACTAAGGTTCAATGATTGTACCACTAGTTAAAACAGATCTTCTGGTAATAAGTATTTATGAATACTTCTTAACTTTCTTATAACATAGAAAGAACTCCTTACAAGTGAATTAACTTGAGATTCCATAGATCATTTGTTATCCAAAACAACATCTAAGAGTTTAATCGAATGGTCTAATGAATAAGACTCTCCCATCAATAGTTAGATTCAAATCCTTAATTTGATTCTACCTAGCACACAACAGCAAATCTTGTTTTTTCTTTATTTTAATTTATTTTAAATGTTGTATTGGCAATACAGCAAACAAATTAAAGTACTACACACACAAAATACAGTTGTCTCAAAATTCCAATTTTCTCCCCAGCCACCCAGTACCTTCCCCACCATCCCATGACCTATCCCACCCAAACCCAACCCCCATCATCATCCAAACTCCTAAATTACTGTCCCCAATTTCAGGGGATTGAACACGTGAATACCCCCACCTACCTACCAAAATCCCAGATACCAAAGATATAAATGAAAAGCAGTATATCCTGATCCAACTAGAGCACACTTCAGCAAAAACAGGTGTAGAGTCCAATATAAATGGCCCACTGTATTCAGGCAAATATGACAAGCTAATTCACAAATAATAAGCATATCAAACCCACCACAACTGAGACAAAAAATTGAACAGCAATCATCTAAGGTCCTCCTTTGGCTGGGAGAGATTGAGTAAAAGTTTGCACTGTTTCCACAGAGGTTAAAAAATGGGTTTTACCACCTGACACAAACCGAAGTCGTACAGAATAGAGTAGAGCACGTGAAATTTGCCGGGCATAAAGCTCAGAACACAAAGGAGCAAAAGCTTTCCGTTGAGTGCGTACTGTAGAAGTATAATCTTAAAAACACAGAACTCTCTGGTTATTGTATGCCAGGTAACATCCAGCACGCAAGACTTGCAGGATAACTTGCTTGTGCTCCAAATGATAAACATGAAAAATAATCACTCTAGGACAGGACAAATCATCAGTCCTGAGACCAATCCTACAGACCCACATAATTTTAAAATAATACTCACTAAAAGTCAAATTTAAGGATTGTGGAAGCCAAGTCTCGAAAGTCTTCACCAAGTCAACATCCATGAGGGACTCAAATACCAACCAAATGTAAATTATTGTGAAGTGTTGTGCCATCCAAAGTTTCCACTTTGTGTTCCATCTGCTTAAAAGCAAGGCAAAGCTGATCCATAGCACCCACTGTATGCTAAGCCCCAGTCTCTAAAGAACCTACACGATGTTGTTGAGCATCATTCTCGAGCTCCAAATAATCCAGTCGTTCATGAGCAGCCTCAATGTGATCTTGCATTTGCTGTAATTTAGCATCCAAGGCAGCTTCCACCACAGTGCACACTTCTGTTACAATTTCCTTAGTCTATTCGGAACAACCCGATGGACTTAGCTGGGCCACTCGAGCTGCCATCTTGGCCTCCACTCCCCTTGGCTTCTCTGAGGCCCTGCAGGTCAATCTTGATACCATAACCCAAACAAGGTCTCCAAACTCTGCATCGCTCACAGTCAACCAACACTGCAAAAAGCAGGAAAACCTTCTAAACTCATTTCATACAAAAACAAACAGGATATATTGCCAATTTGGTGGGGAGCCGGAGGAACTGAGCAAGCAGCCTACGCTCCTGCTCTAGGCATCATGTGTCTTCCACAGTCAACAACACTGCAAAAAGCAGGAAAACCTTCTAAACTCATTTCATACAAAAACAAACAAGATATATTGCCAATTTGGTGGGGAGCCGGAGGAACTGAGCAAGCAGCCTACGCTCCTGCTCTAGGCATCATGTGTCTTCCACTTGTTTTTTTTCTATTTAATTTGAGATAATAAGAGGCCATCCAATTTGCAATAATTGAAAAACAATGAGAGAGAGAGGGGCATAATTGAAAGGGGCGCCCAAGTTTTCCTGAGGACGTCCTTACAAAGGGGCGGGGAAACCCGTATTATTGAAACAAGATGAGCGACCATCTTTCGTTTCGATAATACGGTCAGGGACGCCCAAATCGCAAAATTTAGGTCAACCTTAGAGATGGTCGTCCCCAATTTTTGGTGATAATGAAAACCGAGGACGCCCATCTCAGAAATGACCAAATCCAAGCCATTTGGTCATGGGAGGAGCCAGCATTCGTAGTGCACTGGTCCCCCTGACACGCCAAGACACCAACCGGGCACCCTAGGGGACACTGCAGTGGACTTCAGAAATTGCTCCCAGGTGCATAGCTCCCTTACCTTGTGTGCTGAGCCCCCCAACCCACTCCCCACAACTGTACACCACTACCGTAGCCCTAAGGGCTGAAAGGGGGCACCTACATGTGGGTACAGTGGGTTTCTGGTAGGTTTTGAAGGGCTCACATTTACCACCACAAGTGTAACAGGTAGGGGGGGATGGGCTTGGGTCTGCCTGCCTGAAGTGCACTGCACCCACTAAAACTGCTCCAGGGACCTGCATACTGCTGTCATGGAGCTGGGTATAATATTTGAGGCTGGCATAGAGGCTGGAAAAAATATTTTAAAAAAATTTTTTTGAGGATGGGAGGGGGTTAGTGACCACTGGGGGAGTAAGGGGAGGTCATCCCTGATTCCCTCCGGTGGTCATCTGGTCATTTAGAAAAAAGGACCAGGTAAAGTCGTCCAAGTGTTCGTCATTATGGGTCGAGGACGCCCATGTGTTAGGCACGCCCCAGTCCCGCCTTCGCTACACCTCTGAAACACCCCCATGAACTTTGGTCATGCCTGCGACGGAAAGCAGTTGAGGACGCCCAAAATCGGCTTTCGATTATGCCGATTTGGGCGACCCTGTGAGAAGGACGCCCATCTTGCGATTTGTGTTGAAAGATGGGCGTCCTTCTTTTTCAAAAATAAGCCTGATAATATTATGGATATCCTTTAAATCAGAAACAACAGGAAAAATTATAGTTAGATTATCCACATATATATATATATATAAATAGAGTAACCTTCCTTTTCCAAGTGTCTACCCAAGGAGGACATAAGTACACTAGACAGAACTAGTGATATCCTTGAGGCACCCCTGAGGGCAAAGACCAACTTTCTGATAACAATCCTTGCATCTTAACTCCCCAGTGAGCACTCATCAATGCAATTTAAGAAACTTGTACAGTTTTGGAGGCCGTATCTCTTCAAGGACATAAAAAGGCTTGAGACAGTTCAGGGGAAGGCAACAAAAATGGTACAAGGTTTGTGCCATAAGACACATGAGAAAAGACTGGAGCACCTGAATATGTATACACTAGAGAAAAGGAGAGAGAGAGAGGTGATATGATACAGACACTTAAGCAATTGAAAGGTATTGATATTCAAACAAACCTCTTCCAGAGACGTGAGGGTGGTAGAACTAGAAGACATGAATGGAGGTTGCAGGACAGTAGACTTAGGAGTAACAGAAAAAACTTTTTCACAGAGAAGGTAGCAGACGCCTGGAACACCCTTCCAGGAGAGATGGTAGAGTCAAAAATGGTGAGCAAATTCAAAAATGTGTGGAATAGAAAGAGGACGGAAACACAGCATGGCTATTGAGTTGTTATCTTGGGCAAGAATAGTGGAAACTGAGGCCGATGCTGGACAGACTTCTGTTGTCTGTGTCCCACAAATGTCACACACATAGACACTGTGGCTAGCATGCTGATTTGGTGATACGCCCCCTTGACAAAGCGTAGCGAAACAGGCACCTGTCGGGGTGTATGAGCTCACCAATGAGTACATCTAAGTGCTGTGTGCTTAGTAAACTGTTATTAAAGGCACTAAGAAGTCACAATGAGATATATGTTTAAAATTAATTAAAAAACAATAAAAAAGAAAAAAAGATATAGGTAGGTGGGGGACGAGTCTATGATTAAAACATATACACGAGCAAAAGATTCACCGGAGAGTGAAATGAGAACAGCCGTGTTAGTCATATGAGACTCCACCCTGCATAGTCAATTCACCAAGCTGACTCGTCTAAAATCCTCTGCTACTGTATGTTTGTTTGGACTATCCTAGAAATAAGTGGTGGATTTTCCCAAGTCCATCTTAATAATGGATTTTGGACTTTTAAGAAATTATCCAAACCTTTTTTAAACCCTGCTAAGATAATTGCTTTTACTACATTCTCTGGCAATGAATTCCAGAGTTTAATTACACAGTGAATGAAGAAATATTTTCTTTGAATTGCTTTACATTTACTACTTTTGCATTCCCCCTAGTCCTAGTATTTTTGGAAAGAGTAAATAAGCGATTCACCTCTTCCTGTTCTACTCCATTCAGTATTTTATAAACCTCTATCATATCTCCCCTCAGTTGTCTCTTCTCCAAGCTGAAGAGCCTTAGCCTCTGTAGCTTTCCTCACAGTTTTTTTGCAGTGGCTTTTGAAAACTTGTCCATCGGCAGACGTGTGGTGAATGGTGGCGACTATACAGAAAACTAAAAACAAGTGATAAAAATGCAAGTTTCAATAATTATTTGTTTTTATTCATTACAATATCTTCAACTAAACAAAGGTTATGAAGGTGGAGCCCAAAAGCTTGTTTTATCCTATTGGAAATCAACAAGACTTCTTACTGTTCACTTTCGGTGGCAATCTATTCTTTATCATCAAAAACTTGAACTCTAAATTGCAAAACATATATATATGAATCTACACTTAGTAAAAAGAGTTTCCAGTGGAAAAATATGCCAACAATCTATAATTTGTTTATGATCATTTTAAATCACTATGAGTGTAATAGAAATATGGTTAATTTTTAAAAAGTTACTTACACAGTAGCATAACTGATGTACTAGTTTATATTGTTCTACTACTTACTACTACTTATCATTTCTATAGCACTACTAGACGTACGCAGCGCTGTACACTTGAACATAAAGAGACAGTCCCTGCTCGACAGAGCTTACAATCTAATTAGGACAGACAAACAGGACAAACAAGAGATAAGGGAATATTAAAGTGAGGATGATAAAATAAGGGTTCTGAAACTTCTGAACAAGTGAATAAGGGTTAGGAGTTAAAAACAGCATCAAAAAGGTGGGCTTTTAGCTTAGATTTGAAGACGGCCAGAGATGGAGCTTGACGTACCGGCTCAGGGAGTCTATTCCAGGCCTATGATGCAGCAAGATAAAAGGAACGGATTCTGGAGTTAGCGGTGGCGGAGAAGGGTGCAGATAAGAGAGATTTAACCAGTGAACGGAGTTCCCGGGGAGGAATGTAGGGAGAGGTGAGAGTGGAGAGGTACTGAGGAACTGCAGAGTGAATGCACTTATAGGTCAAAAAAAGGAGTTTGAACTGTATGCGGAAACGGATAGGAAGCCAGTGAAGTGACTTGAGGAGAGGGCTAATATGAGCATAACAACACTGGCGGAATATTAGTCATGCAGCAGAATTTTGAACAGATTGAAGAGGAGAGAGATGGCTAAGAGGGAGACCTGTGAGAAGCAAGTTGCAATAGTCTAAGCGAGAGGTGATAAGAGTGTGGATGAGGGTTCTGGTAGTGTGCTCAGAAAGGAAAGGGCGAATTTTGCTGATATTATATAGAAAGAAACGACAGGTTTTAGCAGTCTGCTGAATATGTGCAGAGAAGGAGCGAGAGGAGTCAAAGATGACCCCAAGGTTACGAGCTGATGAGACAGGAAGAATGAGAGTGTTATCCACAGAAATAGAGAATGGGGGAGGTGGAGAGGTTGTTCTCTTTGTTTATATAATACAAAATTAAAATTAATACAATTTCTGGGAAAAAATGAAGGTGGAGGAATTGGCCGGTAAGCCTCACTTCGGTTATTGGAAAAGTAATGGAAGCCATGCTGAAGGAAAGGATAGTGAATTTCCTGGAAGCCAACAAGTTGCAAGATCCGAGACAACATGGTTTTACCAGAGGGAAATCTTGCCAAACGAATCTCATTGAATTCTTTGATTGGGTAACAGGAGAATTGAATCATCGACGTGCTATAGACGTAATCTACTTAGATTTTAGCAAAGCTTTTGACACGGTTCCCCACAGGAGGCTCTTAAATAAACTAGATGGGCTGAAGATAGGTCCCGAAGTGGTGAACTGGATGACGGACAGACGACAGAGGGTGGTGGTAAATAGAGTTCGCTCGGAGGAGGGAAAGGTGAGTAGTGGAGTGCCTCAGGGATCGGTGCTGGGGCCAATTCTGTTCAATATATTTGTGAGTGACATTGCCGAAGGGTTAGAAGGTAAAGTTTGCCTATTTGCGGATGATACTAAGATTTGCAACAGAATGGACACCCGGGATGGAGTGGAAAGCATGAAAAGGGATCTGAGGAAGCTAGAATAATGGTCTAAGGTTTGGCAATTAAAATTCAATGCGAAGAAATGCAAAGTGATGCATTTAGGGAGTAGAAACCCATGAGAGACTTATGTGTTAGGCGGTGAGAGTCTGATAGGTACTGAGGGGGAGAGGGATCTTGGGGTGATAGTATCCGAGGATCTGAAGGCGACGAAACAGTGTGACAAGGCGGTGGCCGTAGCGAGAAGGTTGCTAGGCTATATAGAGAGAGGTGTGATCAGCAGAAGAAAGGAAGTGTTGATGCCCCTGTACAAGTCGTTGGTGAGGCCCCACCTGGAGTATTGTGTTCAGTTTTGGAGGCCGTACCGTTCGAAGGATGTTTAAAAAATGGAAGCGGTGCAAAGAAAAGCTACGAGAATGGTATGGGATTTGCGTACCAAGACGTATGAGCATAGACTTGCTGACTTGAACATGTATACCCTGGAGGAAAGGAGGAACAGGGGTGATATGATACAGAAGTTCAACTACTTGAAAGGTATTAATCCACAAACAAATCTTTTCTGGAGATGGGAAGGCGGTAGAACGAGAGGACATGAAATGAGATTGAAGGGGGACAGACTCAAAAAAGATGTCAGGAAGTATTTTTTCACGGAGAGGGTGGTGGATGCTTGGAATGCCCTCCCGCGGGAGGTGGTGGAGATGAAAACGGTAACGGAATTCAAACATGCGTGGGATATGCATAAAGGAATCCTGTGCAGTAACTAACAGTGCTAAATTTATGCACTAACTTAGCCAGTTAGTAAACTGAATATCGCTGCTCCATCCAAGCACTGCCCCTTGACAGCCCCTAATCTAACTGGTTAGGAAATACCGGTTAGTGAGATACTCAGCAGCGCTATCCGGGGAAATGCCACTGAATATCGGAGCCTCTCCTGCCCACTAAACCCCTATAAGCAGCAATCTCCAGCTTATACTATGGGAAGCAGAGCAAATAGTGTTTGCAAGAATGACTGACTCCATATTCTCATAAATGCCAATAGATAAAGTGCATTTTATTGCATTCCATGAAAAAGTTCCATTTGAAAGGGACTTTGTGCAAGAAAGATGTGTTGTACATTCTTCCAAAGAGCTTTGGATAGCTTCGTAACAGGTTGCATTGTACCAGTGGGGAAACTGGAGCAGAGGCACTTAAGAAAATAAGAAACATGAATCCAGGTATAACTTGTATTTACTGAAATCAAATGAATGTCTAGGAAGCTGTATTGCCGGCTCTCATTAATTAGAGCGAAGCCTGGCTCCCATCTCTGGGCTTCCACATGTTCCCTCCTCCTATCAGTTGGCGCTTGAGCAGTAATGTGAGGAGCTGCCACTCTGCGAAGAGAGGCAACAGGGAGGAGTGTACTGAAGTGGGACTGTGAGGCAGCCCTGTCCAAACAAGAAACCCCACCGGAGGGTCGGGGTTGTTGTAGGGACTGGGAGTGGGTGTTGGTTTAGTCTTTCTTCTGTAGCATTGTACACTTCACGTATACCACCCATGCTTTTGAGTGACTTGATGGATATCAAGGTGCTATATAAAATGTAATAAATCAAATGAACACATCAGACCTTGAATCTTCCCATCCCTCTAGCAGAACTGTGCCGTGGAAAGGCCTGCATTTACATCAGTTTCAGTAGCCCTCTCCTCTCTTCTGGCATTTAACTGTTATAAATGTTTACCAAATGACTAAAGATCCTGAAGCTATGTTGTTCAGTGTCTCATAATAGATAACCAGGACCTGCCTTCACACAAACCCCCTAAACATGGACAGTTGTTCATTTCCATATTTTCTTTCTCACCAGGTCGATGATGGTTTTGGGGCTCATCTCAGTATTGGGAGCTGTTGTGGGGACCTATTTGCTGGTGCTGGCTGCTCTCAGCCCCTGTCCTCCATTAGTGGGCAACAATGTGGGGGTCTCGCTGGTGGTAAGTGCACTACAACGACCTCTCTTGTCCTTCATGCAACTTTTTTCACTTATGTGGTTCACTTCTCTGATTCTCATCTCAGAAATTCTCCCCATATTTGTTTCTTATCTCTATGCCTGACAGGGGTCCTGGTTCTCTTTTCGCTTTGCCCTCAAATGGTGATCTGTATCCTTTTTGTTTGCCTCCTCCTCTCCCTTCAGATAGCCTTCTAGATCTCCAGAATATCTTACCCAGATCTCCTTTTCTTTCTACATTCAGGTGATCTCCTGGATCCTCTTCCTCGGGCTCTTTTCATACGTGAAAGTGGTGATTGGGACTTTACTGCATGAGGCTGGCCACGTAGCCCTGATGTGGTGTGGAGCTGCTATCCAGGCAGGCTCCCTAGTTGGTGCCCTGCTCATGTTCCCCATGGTCAGCATCTACCACCTTTTTCAGAGGACACAGGACTGCGTGGAGAACTGTGCATTCTGACATGGTGGGAACACCCAGAAGAATCCTTTTCTCTGATACAAGGAGAGCTCCTGCCAGTTTCAGCAGAAGTAGCACAAAGATGATAGATGAATCAAGAAGCAGTGAGGAGAGAAATTTACAGCCCAACTTCTGTGAAGTTTTTTACTTAGAAGAACATAGCACAATGAGGGGGGAATTCATCCAAACTGAGAAACACTGCATGGTCTGATCCTATAGATGGAATGGGCGAAGATGCTACAGGTTACATGGGCTGATCCAACAGAAAGCAGCAATCTGTATACACAGAGTTTTTGGCAGGCTGGTGCATGGGCTGATCCTATAGAATGAGGGAGGCTGTATGGACAGAGCCCTAAGGGGAGTGGTGTAGGAGCTGATCTCGCACCCAGTACTCTTCTCCTCATGCACTGTAATCACACTAACATAAGAACATAAGCATTGCCATGCTGGGACAGACCAAAAGTCCATCAAGCCCAGTATTCTGTTTCTAACAGTGGCCAAGCCAGGTCACAAGTACCTGGCAAGATCCCAGAACAGAAAAACAGATTTTATGTTGCTTATCCTAGAAAGAAGAAGTGGATTTGCCCAAGTCCATCTTAATAATGGCTTATGGACTTTTCTTTTAGAAAATTATCCAAACCTTTTTTAAACCCTGCTAAGCTAAATGCTCTTACCTCATTCTCTGCAAGTGAATTCCAGAGTTTAATTATATGCTGAGTAAAGAAATATTTTCTCCATTTTGTTTTAAACTTACTATTTAGTAGCTTAATTGCATGGGAGGTGGTGGAGATGAAAACGGTAACGGAATTCAAACATGTGTGGGATATGCATAAAGGAATCCTGTGCAATAGGATTGGATCCTCAGCAGCTTAGCCGAAATTGGGTGGTGGAGCAGGTGGGGGAAGAGGGGTTGGTGGGTTGGGAGGCTAGGATAGGGGAGGGCAGACTTTACGGTCTGTACCAGAGCCAGTGATGGGAGGCGGGACTGGTGGTTGGGAGGCGGGAAATACTGCTGGGCAGACTTATACGGTCTGTGCCCTGAAAAGACAGGTACAAATGCAAGGTAAGGTATACACATATAAGTTTATCTTGGGCAGACTAGATGGACTATGCAGGTCTTTTTCTGCCATCATCTACTATGTTACCCAAGAAAAGTGGAGTTCATATGGCGAAAATAAAGTCTCAGGATATTATACGATCTGTTTGCAGAGCAAATGTAACAAGCAATGTGGTTCTCTCAGTTATGACCTCCATAGAACTTTCTAGGAAGTCAGTTAGATTCGTAGCAGCTTGAGGGTTTTGAGGAATATCGCCCCTTCTTGTGCCAGAAATATATTGTACTCTAATAATAGGTGGGAATCCCTCAGAGGGGACCTCCAATATCTCATACACATATTTCCTCAGCATTTCCAGTGCTGGGATGAGTGGAGATTTTGGAAAATTAAGAAAATGTAAGTTATTAATACGAATTTGATTTTCAAGGAAATCTATTTTACGCTGCTGAAAATTAGAGCTTTTCATCAACATTTCTGTTGAAGATTTCACAGCTTTAAAGTCATTGTCCAAAACATTCAATTTAGTTGTATGCTCTGCAACTTTAAGAGAGATATCTATTTGAGTTTGCTTTACCTCTGCCAATTCTCCCATTAGGCTTCGAGCAATCTGTTGTACGTTGGAATTTAGGCCGTGTATCGCTTCCCATAAGGTTTCTAGGGTGATAGGTGTAGGTCTTTTCAAATCTCCCAGCACTGCAGAGGGCACGCTCAGATTCACTGCGGGCGATACACTCGCCTGCAACGGTGTTCCTTCTGGCGTTGAGGAAGCAGCGGGGTCTCCACAAACGAGCGCAGGGGACCGACTTCCGGGTACCTCGCTCCGTTCCACCGCTGAATCATGCCTCTCTCCTGGCCTTGGGGGTACAGCCATTGGAGGAGGACTCAATGAGACTCCCTCGGCGCTCAGGTCAGTAAGATTGTCCGGACCGCCCGTAGCGAGACCGCCAGCTCCCGCCTACTCTCTGTTTTCTTTTAACCAGTTTTTAATCCACAATAGGACACTACCTCCTATTTCATGACTCTTCAGTTTCCTCTAGTGTCTTTCATGAAGTACTTTGTCAAACGCCTTTTGAAAATCCAGATACACAATATAGACTGGCTCACCTTTATCCACATGTTTGTTCACTCCTTCAAAGAAATGTATTAGATTGGAGAGGCAAGATTTCCCTTCACTAAATCCATGTTGGCTTTGTCTCATTAATCCATGCTTTTGAATATGCTCTGTAATTTTGTTCTTTATAATAGTCTTTACCATTTTTGCCCGGCACCAACGTCAGGCTCACCAGTCTATACTTTCCCGGATCTCCTCTGGAACCTTTTTAAAAAATCTGCGTTACATTGGCCACTCTCCAGTCTTCTTGTACAATGCTTGATTTTAAAGCTAAATTACATATTACTAACAATAGTTCCGCAAGCTCTTTTTTCAGTTCTATCAGTACTCTGGGATGAATACCATCTGGTCCAGGAGATTTGCTACTCTTCATTTTGCCAAATTGCGCTATTACATCCTCCAGGTTTATAGATATTTCATTCAGTTTCTCTGACTCGTCAGCTTTGAATGCCATTTCTGGCACTGGTAACTCTCCCAAATCTTCCTCTGTGAAGGCCAAAGCAAAGAATTCATTTAATCTCTCCGCTATGGCCTTGTCTTCCCTAATTGCCCCTTTTCCCCTTGGTCATCTAGTGGTCCAACCGATTCTTTTGCCAGCTTCTTGCTTTTAATATACCTAAATCCAAAAAAAACAAGTGAGGAAAAGTGTTCTCTGTAGCTACCAATTTTTGTGTGTATATTATATAAAAAATGTTGGAGGGAAAGACCTCAGACGCCTGTGACACCCTCTGCGCTGTTATGTTATTCAATGCAGTGATTCAGTCACAGTGCTGTCTTCAATCATGGGTCATAAAAACCCCCAACAATTTGTTTTTATATGTGCAAAAAACTTAATCAAAATGTGACAGTGAAACAAAAAACAAACTTAACTTGTATGCAGCAGTGTGAGGCAGTTGTGAAACGTCCCTACAGTGACCCGTTTCACCATGTCCTCAGGAGACTCGATGCTGCCTTGCTTCAAAAGTACTGCTTAGTGACAGCCGCAGACACAAAGCAGTACTTCCATATCATCATGCTGATCAATCCATAGACTGGTGGGTTGTGTCCATCTACCAGCAGGTGGAGATAGAGAGCAAACTTTTGCCTCCCTATATGTGGTCATGTGCTGCCGGAAACTCCTCAGTATGTTCTCTATCTCAGCAGGTGGTGGTCACACACAGCAGCAGCTCTGGCTAGGCCTCCAAGCCTAATTTTTAGGTTTTGTTGAGTGCCTGGGGTTGAGGGCTCTTCTTGAGCAAGTGCAAACCTGGTGGTGCCAGGTCCCTCCTTTTCTCCCCCCTCCCGCTGGCTCCGTTAAAAAAAAAAAAAAATTTTGAACGTCCTTAAAGGCGTTTATTTCGACGTTTATTTAAACGTTTATTGCAGCTACTCACTGGGACACCAGGTCGTTACAGCTCGGAGCGGAAAGCAGGTAATTTTTACCTTTTTATAGCGGGCAGGGGGTTCCCCGATTGATCTCCACGTGGCCTATGGCGTCGGAGGGCGAGGGCGCAAAGAGTCGCTCCCCGGATCGCTTGGGCGCTTCTAGAGGGGATGCGGGGGTCTTAAAGTCTGATTCGCCCTTGTTGGGTGACAGTTTCGTGACCGATGAGTGTCCCGGTCCTTCCTCCGGTGTGGCGGTTTTTCCCGCCATAAACGCCCATCCCCCGCTGCTCGCCTCCGCCATCTTGGCCGGCCACGCGGCTCGGACGGCTTCTTGGGCCGCCCTTGAGGTGGGAGACATTAATGCCATGAACGCCCTTAATTTGGGCGACGGCACAAAAGCGGCTAAAGTTAAGCGCCGTTCTTCCCGCGCAGCTCCTTCGCGGAGTGTCGCGCCGGACGCCATCTTGGATGCGCAGCATGTCTCTCCCCCGCTCTTGCGAGCGCCGGTTGAGGGTGCGTCTAGGGCTGTAGCCCAGGCTGCGGAAGTGCACAGTCTGGGGGGTTTCTCCCCCGAGTTTGTTTTGCTGCTGCATCAGGCCTTCCTTATGCAAAACGCTGCCCCTGCTCCCTCGTCTGGTAAAGAGGTTGAGGCCCCCGGAGGTAAACGCCCTCGGGTTGATTCCCAGGCCTTGGAGGACTTTGTCTCCTCCGATGTAGATGAGGGCAGCGTATCTGAGTTCTCCCAACGGTCCTTTGCGGATTCCTTGGAGGAGACGGATCCCCGCTCGGATGGAGCGGATGACCCCTCTGCAGCGCGGCTCTTTAGCTCAGAGGATTTGCCCAACCTGTTAGTGCAGGCCATGGGCATTTTGAAGATTTCCTCTCCGGAGGACGTCTCTCCCTCAGCCCCTGTTGGCTCTGCCATTATGCTGGGGACGAAGCGCCCGCCTAGAACCTTCCACGTGCATGATGCCATGCACACCTTAATTTCGGCTCAATGGGATGTCCCGGAAGCGAGCCTTAAAGTGGCTAGGGCTATGTCCCGCCTCTATCCTTTGCCTGAAAGTGAACGTGAGGCCTATCTGTGGCCTACCGTGGATTCTTTAATCACTGCGGTGACTAAGAAAACGGCATTGCTGGTGGAAGGTGGCACGGCCCTAAAGGACGCCCAAGACAGAAGATTGGAGGCGGCCTTATGGTCGTCCTTTGAGGCGGCTGCTTTAAGTTTGCAGGCCTCAGTTTGCGGCTCCTACAGTATGTGGCCAGGGCATGCCTGACTATGGTGCAGCGGGCTTCCCCCTCGGATCATTCCTTGAGGGCGGATTGGCCGGCCCTGGAATCGGGCTTAGCCTATTTGGCAGACTTGCTGTATGATGTCTTGAGGGCCTCAGCTAAAGGCATGGCTCAGACAATCTCTGCGCGGCGGTGGCTTTGGCTGAAGCATTGGTCTGCTGACCACGCCTCTAAATCCCGCCTGGCTAGATTGCCTTTTAAAGGCAAGCTGCTCTTTGGGGTCGAGCTGGACAAAATCGTGACCGATCTCGGCACGTCTAAGGGCAAGAAGTTACCAGAGGTCAGGGCTCGGGCTAGTACTCGCCCCGGTACCTCCAGAGGACGGTTTCAGGAAGCCCGTCGGTACCGCCCGGGCAGGTCGGGCTCCTCTGCCCCCTCTTCCTTCAAGAGGAACTTCTCCCCCAAGCAGCATTCCTTTCGCAGAGACCGCCGTCCCGGAGGTGCTTCCTCCGGTCCTCCCCCAGGGTCTCGTACCCAATGACGGGGCCTTGGTCCACGCCCCAGTGCAGATTGGAGGACGGCTGTCCTCGTTTCTGGGCGAGTGGACCACAATAACTTCAGACGCTTGGGTGCTGGAAGTCATCAGAGACGGCTACAAGCTAGAGTTCTGCCGACCCTTAAGAGACGGGTTTGTACTCTCTCCCTGCAAGTCTCCGGTCAAAGCTGTGGCAGTGCAGCAGACTTTGGACAATCTGATCCGCCTGGGCGCGGTCGTTCCGGTGCCAGTAAATCAGCTTGGCAAGGGACGTTACTCCATTTACTTTGTGGTACCAAAGAAAGGAGGTTCTGTCCGGCCTATCCTCGACCTCAAAGGGGTCAATCGGGCCTTGAAAGTTCGGCACTTTCGCATGGAGACCCTCCACTCTGTTATAGCGGCAGTGAAGGCAGGGGAGTTCCTGGCATCCTTGGACATCAAGGAAGCGTATTTGCATATTCCCATCTGGCCTCCTCATCAACGCTTTCTGCGTTTTGCAGTCCTGGGCCGACACTTCCAGTTCAGAGCCCTCCCGTTCGGGTTGGCTACTGATCCGCGGACCTTCTCCAAAGTAATGGTGGTCATCGCGGCCTTCCTGAGAAAGGAAGGAGTCCAAGTCCATCCTTATCTGGACGACTGGTTGATCCGAGCCCCCTCTTATGCAGAGTGCGGCAAAGCTGTGAACCGGGTGGTTGCTCTTTTGAGCTCCATGAGGTGGATCATCAACTGGGAGAAAAGCCAGCTGCGCCCAACTCAGTCCCTGGAGTATCTGGGAGTTCGATTCGACACCCAAGTGGGCAGAGTGTTCCTGCCAGACAATCGGATTGTCAAGCTTCAGGCTCAGGTGGACCAGTTCCTAGTAGCCTCTCCTCTTCGGGCTTGGGACTATGTGCAGCTGTTGGGCTCTATGACGGCCACGATGGAAGTAGTGCCCTGGGCCAGGGCTCATATGAGACCACTACAACACTCTCTGCTGCAGCGCTGGACTCCGATGTCGGAGGATTATGCTGTGCGCCTTCCCTTGGACCCAGCAGTGCGCAAGACGCTGAGCTGGTGGACGCAGACAGACAAGTTGTCTGCAGGAATGCCTCTGGTGACCCCGGAGTGGATTGTCGTCACGACGGACGCCTCTTTGTCGGGCTGGGGAGCCCACTGCTTAGGAAGGACAGCGCAGGGGCTCTGGTCTCCTGCAGAGGCAAAGTGGTCTATCAACCTCCTGGAACTCAGAGCCATTCGGTTGGCGCTTTTGGAGTTCATCCCGGTACTGGCGTTGAAGCCTGTACGGGTGCTGTCGGACAATGCCACGGCTGTGGCCTATGTCAACCACCAGGGAGGTACCAAGAGCGCCCCTCTAGCCAAGGAGGCTATGAGTCTTTGCCAGCGGGCGGAAGCGAACCTGGAACAGCTGTCAGCGGCCCACATTGCCGGAGTTATGAATGTCAAGGCGGACTTTCTCAGTCGCCATACCTTGGATCCCGGAGAGTGGCAGCTATCGGTTCAGGCGTTCTTGGACATCACAAAGCGCTGGGGCCAGCCGAGCCTAGATCTGATGGCGTCATCGGCCAATTGCCAAGTGCCGCGCTTTTTCAGCAGAGGACGGGACCCTCGATCTCTGGGAGTAGATGCTCTCCTCCAACAGTGGCCAACACAGGAGCTTCTCTATGTGTTCCCGCCCTGGCCCATGTTGAGCAGGGTGCTAGACCGGGTGGCAAAGCATCCGGGCCGGGTAATCCTGGTGGGTCCGGACTGGCCCAGACGTCCCTGGTATGCGGACTTGATCAGGCTCTCAGTGGACGAACCTCTGCGACTGCCAGCGGAGCAGGGCCTGTTGCATCAGGGTCCCGTGGTGATGGAGGATCCCTCCCCCTTTGGTCTTACGGCCTGGCTATTGAGCGGCAGCGTCTGAGGAAGAAGGGCTTCTCAGACAAGGTCATCGCCACTATGCTGAGAGCGAGGAAGCGCTCTACTTCTACTGCTTACGCCATGGTTTAGCGTACCTTTGCAGCGTGGTGTGAAGCAGGCTCACTTTCTCCCTTCACTGCTCCAATCTCTTCAGTGTTGGCGTTCCTGCAAAAAGGTCTGGAGAAAGGCCTGTCGCTCAGTTCCCTTAAAGTCCAGGTAGCGGCTCTGGCTTGCTTCAGGGGCCGCCTGAAGGGTGCTTCCCTGGCTTCGCAGCCAGATATGGTGCGTTTTCTCAAAGGAGTTAATCACCTGCGCCCTCCTCTGCACTCGGTGGTGCCTGCGTGGAATCTCAATCTGGTACTAAGAGCCTTGCAGAAGCCGCCTTTTGAACCCTTGTCAAGGGCATCTCTGAAAGACCTGACGTTGAAAGCAGTGTTTTTGGTGGCTATCACTTCAGCCAGAAGAGTTTCCAAGCTCCAGGCGCTCTCATGTCGAGAGCCTTTTCTGCGGTTCACTGAGGCAGAAGTGACTATTCGCACAGTGCCTTCCTTCCTGCCCAAGATTGTTTCTCGCTTCCATGTGAATCAGCAGCTCTGTCTCCCTTCCTTTCGTAGGGAGGACTACCCAGAGGAGTACTCTGCTCTCAAATATCTGGATGTGAGACGAGTCATCATCAGGTACTTGGAAGTGACCAATGATTTCCGGAAATCGGATCATCTGTTTGTCCTGTTTGCAGGTCCTCGTAAGGGTCTACAGGCTGCTAAGCCTACAGTGGCAAGATGGGTCAAGGAAGCCATTGCAGCGGCTTATGTGGCCGCGGGGGAGGTGCCGCCTATCCAGCTGAAGGCTCACTCCACTAGAGCTCAGGCGGCCTCGATGGCAGAGGCCGGGTCCGTCTCCTTGGCAGAGATATGCAAGGCGGCAACTTGGGCATCGGCCCATACATTCTCCAAGCATTACCGCTTGACTGTGGCGGCACGGGCGGAGGCCCGGTTTGGAGCTTCAGTGTTGAGGTCAGGGATTTCAATTTCCCGCCCTGGGTGAGTACTGCTTCGGTACATCCCACCAGTCTATGGATTGATCAGCATGATGATATGGAAGGTAAAATTATGTATCATACCTGATAATTTTCTTTCCATTAATCATAGCTGATCAATCCATAGCCCCTCCCAGATATCTGTACTGTTTATATTCTGGTTGAATTTTAGGTTCAAGTTTAGTCTTCAGTTACTTCAGGAGGACTTCGTGTTCAAGTTTTTTCACTTTGATTCTTCAGGAGTTGAGACGAGTTTGTGTTACAGTGAGCTGCTGCATTCCTCTCCCCTCCGTTTTTCGGGGCTGGATTGAGACTTAAATTCTGCCGGCACTCCCTCCCGCTTCGTGCGGCTGTAGGGCAGCTTTGTACCCCTCCCGCTTCGGCGGTGTTAGGGTCAGTCAGCTCCTCCCGCGGTTGCGGTTGCAGGATAAGCCAGATCCCCCCGCATCGGCGGGGTGGTGTCCCTCCCCCGCTCCGCGGGGATGAGCTGGACGGATTCCCCTCCCCCACTTGTGTGGGGATGAGCTGGGTTAATTCCCCTCCCCCATTTCGGCGGTGGTGAGCTGGGCAGAGTGTCCCTTTGTGGGTGTAATTCTCTAAGTGCTGAGTCCTGCGGATGGAGCTTTGATATCGACATACTGAGGAGTTTCCGGCAGCACATGACCACATATAGGGAGGCAAAAGTTTGCTCTCTATCTCCACCTGCTGGTAGATGGACACAACCCACCAGTCTATGGATTGATCAGCTATGATTAATGGAAAGAAAATTATCAGGTATGATACATAATTTTACCTTTTGAAGCAAGGCAGCATCGAGTCCCCTGAGAAAGCCACATGGTGAAACGGGTCGTTTTGCAATTGCTTCACACTGCTGCATATAAGTTAAGTTTGTTTTTTGTTTCATTGTCACATTTTAATTAAGTTTTTTGCACATATAAAAACAAAATTTTAGGGGTTTTTATGACCCATGATTGAAGCCAGCACTGTGACTGAGTCGCTGTATTGAATAACATAACAGCGCAGAGAGTGTCACAGGCATCTGAGGTCTTTTCCTCCAACTTTTTAATACAATATACAGTGGGGGAAATAAGTATTTGATCCCTTGCTGATTTTGTAAGTTTGCCCACTGACAAAGACATGAGCAGCCCATAATTGAAGGGTAGGTTATTGGTAACAGTGAGAGATAGCACATCACAAATTAAATCCGGAAAATCACATTGTGGAAAGTATATGAATTTATTTGCATTCTGCAGAGGGAAATAAGTATTTGATCCCCCACCAACCAGTAAGAGATCTGGCCCCTACAGACCAGGTAGATGCTCCAAATCAACTCGTTACCTGCATGACAGACAGCTGTCGGCAATGGTCACCTGTATGAAAGACACCTGTCCACAGACTCAGTGAATCAGTCAGACTCTAACCTCTACAAAATGGCCAAGAGCAAGGAGCTGTCTAAGGATGTCAGGGACAAGATCATACACCTGCACAAGGCTGGAATGGGCTACAAAACCATCAGTAAGACGCTGGGCGAGAAGGAGACAACTGTTGGTGCCATAGTAAGAAAATGGAAGAAGTACAAAATGACTGTCAATCGACAAAGATCTGGGGCTCCACGCAAAATCTCACCTCGTGGGGTATCCTTGATCATGAGGAAGGTTAGAAATCAGCCTACAACTACAAGGGGGGAACTTGTCAATGATCTCAAGGCAGCTGGGACCACTGTCACCACGAAAACCATTGGTAACACATTACGACATAACGGATTGCAATCCTGCAGTGCCCGCAAGGTCCCCCTGCTCCGGAAGGCACATGTGACGGCCCGTCTGAAGTTTGCCAGTGAACACCTGGATGATGCCGAGAGTGACTGGGAGAAGGTGCTGTGGTCAGATGAGACAAAAATTGAGCTCTTTGGCATGAACTCAACTCGCCGTGTTTGGAGGAAGAGAAATGCTGCCTATGACCCAAAGAACACCGTCCCTACTGTCAAGCATGGAGGTGGAAATGTTATGCTTTGGGGGTGTTTCTCTGCTAAGGGCACAGGACTACTTCACCGCATCAATGGGAGAATGGATGGGGCCATGTACCGTACAATTCTGAGTGACAACCTCCTTCCCTCCGCCAGGGCCTTAAAAATGGGTCATGGCTGGGTCTTCCAGCACGACAATGACCCAAAACATACAGCCAAGGCAACAAAGGAGTGGCTCAGGAAGAAGCACATTAGGGTCATGGAGTGGCCTAGCCAGTCACCAGACCTTAATCCCATTGAAAACTTATGGAGGGAGCTGAAGCTGCGAGTTGCCAAGCGACAGCCCAGAACTCTTAATGATTTAGAGATGATCTGCAAAGAGGAGTGGACCAAAATTCCTCCTGACATGTGTGCAAACCTCATCATCAACTACAGAAGACGTCTGACCGCTGTGCTTGCCAACAAGGGTTTTGCCACCAAGTATTAGGTCTTGTTTGCCAGAGGGATTAAATACTTATTTCCCTCTGCAGAATGCAAATAAATTCATATACTTTCCACAATGTGATTTTCCGGATTTAATTTGTGATGTGCTATCTCTCACTGTTACCAATAACCTACCCTTCAATTATGGGCTGCTCATGTCTTTGTCAGTGGGCAAACTTACAAAATCAGCAAGGGATCAAATACTTATTTCCCCCACTGTACACACAAAAACTGGTAGCTACAGAGAACACTTTTCCTCACTTGTTTTTTTGGATTGTGGTAATTTTTATTTTTGTTACATTTGTACCCCACGCTTTCCCACTCATGGCAGGCTCAATGCGGCTTACATGGGGCAATGGAGGGTTAAGTGACTTGCCCAGAGTCACAAGGCGCTGCCTATGCCTGACGTGGGAATTGAACTCAGTTCCTCAGTTCCCCAGGACCAAAGTCCACCACCCTAACCACTAGGCCACTCCTCTACTTGTTTGCAAGTGAGTTTCCAGCGTATTTTGATACTTTTTTAATATACCTAAAACATTTTTTTACTCTGTTTTTACCTCCAATGCAATCTTTTTTTGAAAGTTCATCTTTGCCTTCCTTAGCACTTTGCATTATACTTGACATTCCTTATGCTGTTTCTTATTATTTTCATTCGGTTCCTTCTTCCATTTTCTGAAGGATTTTCTTTTAGCTGTAATAGCTTCCTTCACCTCATTTTTAACCATGCCGGCTGTCGTTTGGCCTTCCTTCCTCCTTTTTAAAATCACAGAATATATTTGGCCTGGGCTTCCAGGATGGTATTTTTGAACAGCACCACGCCTGTTGTAAATTTTTGACCTCATATTCTTCTCACTCTGTACACATGCACCCATACTCTTGTAGTCACACTGTACGTACATGCACAGTCATACTCTTCTCACTCTGTACATACATCTTTATACCCTTTTCCTCACTCTGTACACACACACCCATACTCTTGTAGTCACACTATAAGTACATAAGGACTCATACTACTACTACTTAACATTTTTAGATACTGTTCTCCTCACTCTGTACACATGCACCCATACTCCTGTAGTCACACTATACGTACAAACACACTCATATTCTTCTCATTGTGTATACACACACCCATACTCCTGTAGTCACACTATATGTACACACGTACTCATATTCTTCTCCTCACTCTGTACACACGCATCCATACTCCTGTAGTAACACTGTCACCAAATGCCTAGCCACCTGCCTGGGGTTAACTCGCGGCCACTTAAGGGTCTGTCCCCAGCACAGCTCAGGTCAGCCTGCACCTGCCACTTGTGCTCTACACTAGCACCTTCCTTCCACCAGCTGGATCACAGCCACCTCTGGGTGAGTCTCCTACTAAATTATCACCAGTGAGTTACTGGGGCCACACTCCCAGTGGTCCCACAGTTCCCAGAAAGCACTCACAGACCCAACACAGAAACCACCAGGATTCTATAACAATCCAGACGGAGTCATTAAACAATTATTTATTGTCTTTAAAAATTGAACAATGAACAAAAAATGTACAATCAGCAAACAATACGTATATATCACAAAGAAAGGATTTTGGAGAGTATAGATGCTATATAAACTCAAAAATATCTCTCACATGCTAGCACACAGTATTTTTGTATATATGACTATTGTTCTGTGAGGTGCATTTAGAGAATTTGTTAAATTAAACAATTTCTTTTGAAAAAAGGGTGGGAAAAGCCTCAGCAATAAGCCCAGCCACCCACCCAAAGAAACGTTGCAAACAACGTAGGGGGAGGAAAATCAACGAGCTGTTGTGTCTTCATGGGCTCCAAAAAAAAACCCCTTCTATTTCAAAGTATATAGTATAAGAATGCTGACTTCACAGAACTGACTTAAAGTGGATCCCCAAAACAAGTGAAAAAAGATTTTTTTTAACCGCTCATTTTTCAAATCAAGCAGGCAATGTGCAAGTGTTCAATCCGTCAGCAAACAATAACAAGTAAATGAAATATGGATCAATTATAACCTTAACTAAACTTTTGGTTACTTCCTACAAAGTACCTAGGGAGCTCAGGACATATAGCTGTTCACCAGTTATCAAATATAACTTGTTTTTTTTTACAGGGCTTCAGCAAAAAGCTCTCTGGTTGAAACTGAAGCAAAAACCAGTACAATTGAAATGAAAAAAGCTCCTGGGCCAATCAGAGCCCAGTCAACAACAACATTTGAAAAAAGCTGGTTACATCACTCAGGCATTTTATTATCTGTGTTAACTAAGGAAAGAAAGGTCAGTTCTTTGTAACAGCTGAAAACATAACATGCACCATCTGCTGGCCAAACTAGAGAAATGCACTTCAAGATTTAATAAAGGCAAGTTTACAGGCTTAAAACACACTGTTCTGTCACACCTCCCTCCTCAAGAGAGAGACCCCGGACTGCGGCCTTTATAGTTCAGTTTCAGGGTGGTTCTGACTCTTCCTTTCTGGAGAAGGCCATCAGCTTTGCCATGTTCATTGCCCTTCCAGTGCATATAACTGAAGCTTTTATCACACTCAGTACATGCTAACAGTTTTAATCCTGTATACTTCATTTTGTGAATAGTGAGGAGTATCTTCTGACAGAAGCTTTTACCACACTCGGCACATGTGAATGGTTTTACTCTTGTGTGTATTCCCTGGTGCTTTGTTAGTTGTGATTTGTGAAGGGATTCTATGCTGCTTGACAATTTCTGTCAACTGAAACTTTTCTTTCACTCTGTACTTGAAACTGGTCTCTCTCCTGGGTGAAATTTTGCATTTCTTATGGTGTTTTCTTCCTGGTTGAAGCTATTGTCATAACCAGGACATGAAGATATTCTATGATCAATGTTTTTCTGATATTCTGTAACGTTTGCTTTATTGATACAGCTTTTCCCATATTCTATACTTGTACATTATCCAGTGTCTTTACTATTGTTCAGGTCTGGCATTAGCTCTTTCTTCATACTGAAATCTTTCTCTTAATTAGAGCATGTAAAATGTGTCTCTCTTATACATGTTTCCTGTTGTACTTGTGGTTCTTCATGTTGACTGAAGGGTTTTCCACAGTCTGTACATTTAGATAGTCTCTCTTCAGTGTCAGATCGCTGTGGTAATATCTCTGCTGAGAGATCAGGTATGGGCTCCCTATCATGACACTCTTCTGGTAGGCTGCACACAGCTAGCACCATAGCTGTGCGATTTACATAGGCCTTTAACATATTTACATGAAAAGTGCGCTGCTTTCTGTCTTGAGAGTCCATAGATATAAAAAATCTCTATCATTCAGGTGCCTTATGACCTTGTAAGGTCCTGCCCAATTAGCTTGAAGTTTATTCTGATGAAGTGGGACCTGCTATGAATGGGAAAGTGCAGGGTACAAATGTAACAAATAAATAAATAAAACAAGTACATGCTGGCCCTCATAAAACTCTCTCTTTCAGACCTTACAATCATACCAAGTCTATTGCTTAATCTGGACTGCCTTCAAGTTATCTCTGACAAAGCCCACAAGTTCTTCTAATCTATGCCGCATATTAAATACATATTCAATTACAGGGGTGTCAGAGGTATCAACTTTCTCCTCCCAGTGTTCCCTTATTAGGTCGAGGGGCCCTCTCACCCTCCTAGATTCCTGTATGCAAATAGTAGTTAGGGTAAGTATTTTTCCCAGTCTCGGTCTCCTGTCTTTATGAATGTCTTCAACATATGCCTTAATCATTAAATGTCTCCACCAACCCATTAGTTTCAGGGTGATATGGCGTGGTGCTTACAGATTTCACAGTGTGCCCACAGATTCTGGATAAATTCAGATATAAATTATCCCTTGGGCTGAGAGTATTTCTCGTGGATTTTAGCTGGGAAAATATTTCTAGCAGGGCAGTGGCAGTTTTCTCTGATTCTATGCAGTGGCGTTCATAGGGTGGCTGACACCCGGGGCGGATCGCCGATTCCCCCCCCCCCCCCAAGGTGCATTTTTACCTGCTGGGGGGGGGGGGGTGCCGCGCGCCTGTCGGCTTCACTCGTTCCATGCTCCCTCTGCCCCGGAACAGGAAGTAACCTGTTCTGGGGCAGAGGGAGCACGGGACGAGCGGAGCCAACAGGCGCGTGGCACCCCCCCAGCGGCATGCACCCGGGGCGGACCGCCTCCACCGCCCCCCCCCCCCCCCTAGGAACGCCACTGATTCTATGGAGGAGAAGGCTACCGCTTCAGGATATCTGGTAGCAAAGTCCACCACTTTCAATATATATCTTTTTCCAGTCCAGCTAGGGACAGCTAGAGGCCCCACTATATCCACAGCTATTCTCTCAAAGGGCTCACTGATAATGGGTAAAGGTTTCAGGGGTGCTAGGGGGTGATCTTGGGTCTTACCCACTCTTTGACACACATCACAGGTTTGACAATAGTCAACTATGGCTCGATATACTCACAGCCAATAGAAGTTCAGAGTCAATCTAATGCATGTGCGTGTCACCCCTGATGTCCTGCTAGTGGAATGTTGTTTGCAAACTGTAGAAGTTGTTCTCTGTATGCCCTGGGCACTATAAGCTGCTTGCCTGCTGTCCAAGGACTATTAGGATCAGCAGGATCAGTCTTTCTGTACAAAAAGCCCCCTTTCCATAGGATATGATCTTTACCAGTCTCATTCGTTGGCTGACCGGCCCGCTACATCAGGACTTCCAGGTCAGGGTCAGTGTGCTGTGCTTCCTGAAAAGCATGTCTCTGTCCTACATCAGTATCCATATCTGGAGGGGTCTCTGCTGGTGACTAACAAATCAGGGTCATCAGTCTGATCAATAGGTGTGACAGTTAAGTCAGGTGGTTCCATACTCGTGGCCCCGGTCACCTCAGGAACTGGTGCTGCTGGAAGCATTGGAGCACCTCCTCCTTACTTGGTCAGCTGGTTCCACTTGAACTGGTTCAGGATCTGGAACTGGAGAAGTTATCTCTGCTGCTTCTGCTTGTTGGGCCACCCTGGCCTGACTACGGGTCACCATAGCGGAAATGCTTACTCCACTATCAAGGGTAAGGTTCATTGGACCCATGTCGGCCCCACACAGCATTGGTACCAGCATGTTTTTCATTATGCCTACTTCTCTGTATCCAGGCTTGTTGCCAGGGCCGGTGCTTGGGTCTCTGGCGCTCCCCTGCAAACTATCAGTTGGTGCCCCCCACTGTCCAGCATCTCCTTTCTCTCTTCTCCCTCCCACCCTGCACCCTTTTTCAGCCCAGTGCCTTAAAAGTTGAAGAACAAAAGGTTTGTTGTTTTTTTTACTTGACAGTTTTTTAATTTATTTGAAAGCTTCCCATATGTAGATATTTAAAAATTGAATATCACTAAAACTGCTTAAAAAATATTGTAGCTGGTGGGAACAGCACTAATAAAAGCTATATTTTGTGCTCCTTTTTCTACACTGTTCTATAAATACAATAATATATGGCCAAATCTCAGTGAGGCTATCCTATTTACTGATGGGTTCATCTTGTAATCTGCCTTGGGAAGCCTGGTATTATAAAGACTGGAAGAAAAATTAAACTTCTTTCATTGGGGCACATGGAATCACATCTTAATCTCATCTCTTGTACAAATGGATTATTCTGTTTTGAGCATGTTTCAGGGACAAGTGGTTTTCATAAGTCAAAATAATAAAAAAATATATATATTCTTTCATGCAGATCTCTAATTTGTTTTAACATAACTAAATAGGCTTTAAGCCCCTAATGCAGTCCATTGGTTTCCTTATATTTTGACTTTATGATGACTTATACTGTGCCAACACCTGCCCCTCCCCCACAGTAATGCCGCCATCCCCCTCCAGCGTACTAGAGTCCTACCTTGCCACCCACCCTGATGGTGTAGTGGCCTCTGCGGCTGTGGGGGCAGAAAGATTCGCACTCTTTCCTGCCCGCTGCTGTTACTCCGTCTCCAGCGCTCTCCACTTTCTGTGCTGCAGGGCTGCCACTGTGTTTTCCCAAAATGGCTGCCGAGACTTCTGATGGGAATAGGTAAAGGGCTCCATGATGTGATTCCTAGTACAGGGAATAGAGAGCTAAAGATCTTCTTATATCAGCTTGCCTTTTGGGACGGTGTCCCTAATTTCATTTTTTTCTTTCAGTCTGTTAGACTAGGCTAGACATAGTGATGCTGCTCTTGCTAATAGTTCATATGTGAAGCCCTGTAAGATTTGAAAGGTTAAGCAAGCAGCTTTTAACTTGATTCTTTCTGGAATAGGAAGCCAGTGGAGTTTAATAAGATATGGTGAAATATATTTGTTCAACTTGAATATTAGTCTAGCAGCTGCATTCTATATGATCTGTAAGTAGTCCAGGTATGGTAAGATTAATATTTGAACTAACAAGGCAAAGGATTTTTGATGAAAGAATGAGCTGACTAGTTGTAGTTGTCTCATTTTTAATAAAGATTTCTTCCATATCTGGTTAATGTGTGAGGAGAAAGTGAATGACGAGTCAAGCAAGAACCCTAGCACTCTGGTTTCTGAATTGACTGCAAAGATTTGACCATCCTACATAATAATTCTCACCTCCAACGTTCGAAAGCTGCCTGGGACCGTGGATCCCTCGGAGGTGGTCTGCTTCCGTTGCTAGATCAGCTTGACGTCATGCCGAACACACAGCTGACAGAATCAAAAGAATTGGCATGCGCAAAACACGGGGGAAAAAACCTGCCCAAACACACAGCTGAAAGAACTGGCATGCACAAAAAAAGAAAAAAAAACCCCGCTGCCGCACTCACGAAGCTGCCACACACACCAACTGCCCTAAAACAAAAAAACAAGCTGACCAGACTGCTGCGCTAACAACCCTGCCGCCCTCCAAAAAACAATGAAGCACCAGAGACTGACGCCCTCACAGAGCGCACTCCCGACCCTGCCGTCCTCAAAAAAAAATGAGCAGACTGACGTCCTCTCGAACAGAGCGAACTCAAAAAAAAAAAACAGAAACAGCTGACGACAGTGCCTCACTAACCGGCCTATCGAACCTGCTTCGCTGTCAGAACGCCCACCAGTAAAGAAAATGACAGAAGAGACACTGGCGTCTGACACGTTGCTCAAAACAGAAAAAGAAAAGGATTTAACTGAGAAACAGAAGCCTGACAGTGCTCTGCGTAAGTGTCCTAATTAATACTATCTCCTGCAACGAACGGATGGAGGTGGGGGGGACCCAATACACTTGGAAAGGGGGAGTGCAAAGTTTATGCACAACAACCTTATATTGCAACTCACACAGGAGGGGGTGGGGGCCAGAACTTGGAAGCTGCGGGTGGCGGGGGGGGGGTTGATGCGCCAGGGGGGAGGGGAGGGTCGCTGGACATGGGTAGCTGGAGGGGGGAGGGGAGGGTCGCTGGACATGGGTGGTTGCAGGGGGAGGGGGGCGCTGGAAATGGATGGCTGGGGGGGGGACAGAGGAGAGGGAGGTGGGGAGGGGGCCCTGCGAGAGGGAGGGGTGGGGGCTCACACTCACTGTCTCTCACATACACTCTCTCTGACACACTCCCTATCACACTCTCTCTGTCACACACAGACACTCTGTGTCTCACACACTCACACAAACACTGTCTCTGTCTCTCTCTGACACACACACTCCATCTCACACACACTCTCAAACATACATGCTCCGAGGAAAACCTTGCTAGCACCCGTTTCATTTGTGTCAGAAACGGGCCTTTTTTACTAGTTGACTAATGAAATTGAGGAAGGGACAACAATTCCATGATTTCTGAACCACAGTATTTTGGTTTTCTGCAAGTTCAATTTCAGCTTATTGGTTATTGTCCAGGTCCTGACATCATTCATGCCCACTGTAACTAACTGTATCAGGTCTTTATTTGTGGAGGGCACTGGTAGGAGAAGCATGATGTCATCAACATATGATAGAATAAGCTCGTTGAGCTGCGGAATGATATGAAGAAGTTGAATAGGAGAGGAGGGGATCCTTGAAGGACTCCACAGTTGGGAGAGCAGTATTTAGAGAGTTTGCTTCCCAACATAGTTTCAGTTTAAAAAGAATTTGCTGAATCATTTGAGAGTAGTACCTGTTATTCTCATCTGATCCAGACGTTCCAAGAGCAATGCGTACTTGGTCTCCTTTGCATAGATGTTGCCTGACATATGTAGTTAGTACATAAGCAGTAGGGTTTCCGTGCTGTGTGAAAGTCTGAAGCCAAATTGTGTCCAAAGAAGAATAGAAATTTTTTCCAAATATATAGAGAGCTGTTTGCTGATGTAGGTTTCTAATATTTTGGTAAAAAGTGGCATGCTAGTCACTGGATGGTAGTTTGCAACCAATGTTACTTCTAGTCCTAATCCTTTCAGCAGAGGATTAAGGATAATTTTGCTCACATCTAAAGGAAAAGAGCCAGAATTTAACAGTTCATTTAGACTTTCTCATAGCCAGTGAACTGCCTCAATAGGGATGGTTGGGAGTAAGGCTTTTGGGCAGTGGTCTAAGGAGTAGTGGGCTCGTGAACACTTCGACAGAAGTGTTCTAGTATCATCAAGTGTTAGTGGTTGAAAAAATTCCCAAGTCTGGTTAGTCTTGTGGTCCTGTGTTGGAGAATCACTGGTGTTTAAGGCAGAATTTTCTTCCATTTTAGTAGAGTTTGTAAGTTCAGATCTTATTTGAATGATCTTGTTGGTGAAATGCTCAGCTAGTTCTTGGGTGAAAGGGCCTGTTTGATGCGTGTGGTCATTGAGATTAGAGGAAGCTAGGTTTTTAACTAGGGAGAAGAGTTTTTTTTATTGTCAAGATCATTTTGACCTATTAGACTGCTATAGTACTGTCGTTTGGAGTCAGTAACTTTCTTTTTATAGCATCAAAAGGCAGACTCCCATTTAAGTTTATCAGTAGTGTTTTTATTCTTTCTCCAATTGCTTTTCCAGGTGTCAGCATTCCTGTTTTAGGTTGTCTAGTTCTTCTGAAAACCATGGGGATTTTCTAATCGTCCTAACCTATTTAGTAGTGATTGGAGCGATATTCTCCAGCACAGCCTTCGCCTTAGTATCCCAGAGGGATTTAAGTCTTGTGTGGGAGTCCAGAGTTAAAGGAGTCTCTCATCTCAGACCAGAAAGTGATCTTGCTTATTTTGCCTCTCGAGGATATGAGCTTGAAAGGATTGTGCTTGGTTCTGCTCGACATGTAAATATCAATAGTAAAATTGAGTTGGTAGTGATCACACCAAGGTACTGGCTTCCTTTTGAATGAGTTGATCAGGTCTGAAGGATAGGATGACATGAAGTCTAGCATATGGCCTTGTTCATGATTTGCGCCTTCAGAAAAAATAGCTCGCTGTTCTTCAGGAATGATTTGATGTTGAGGACATTGATGTTTGCATAATTCTCTAAGTGTAGGTTTAAATCTCCCAGAAGGATTATCCTGGAAAATTGGGAAATAGCAGAGGAAGTTATCTTTAGCAGTAGAAGTTGTGCTTTGGACCAAGCTCCTGGCGGACGGTAAATAAGGAGGGAGATTTGACTTGTTTCCTTTGAATCGTCACAGAATTTGCAGAGCATGTATTCCAGTTCTGGGAAGATCCCAGAGCTGACTAAAGAGACATGGAAGAAACTCTTAAATATAAGAGCGAGTCTGCAACCCTTTTTTTCCCTGTCTTGGAGAATGGAGACCATCACTTCCAGGAGGGTATAAGTGAGGCAGTATCATGACTGTTGACGTCTGTGAGCTATATTTCAGAGATAAACAGAAAGCCTAGATCTAAAGATTCTAGAAGCTCCTTGAGTAATAGAGTCTTGTTCCCCACCAACCTGGCATTGATATAAATGGCGGGGACAGGTGTGGGTTGTGGCTTGTGTTCCAAGAAGGAGATGTGTTTGGTTAAGATCAGAAAAGAGCAAATTTTTTTAGACCGACAATGGTGATGAGGTGAGGATTGTCTGTGGCTTGGTTCAAGCATTTGGTTCTGGTTTGTGACTGTAGTGCTATTCTGAGGGTATGTGATGGCATTGTCTAGTGAGTATCTGTTGTTAAGGTAGGGGTGTTTACTATACCATGCTTTTCTTGGAAGGATGGTAGATTACGGGAATAGGACTAGATCCTTTGCCCTATGGGACTAAGCACAGCAATGTGATCCACTGCATTGCGGTATCATTTGGAGGTGATTTGAGTTGGGCTGTTCAGGATAGCAGGGTGAGGATTGGGCACCATTAGAACATCTATAAGCCTAGGCTACCAGTATCGCCAGGATGAGTTCAAAAGCTTCTCTGGAAAAAACGTAGGACTGGAAATGAAGTAAAATCTGCTGAGTCTTTGTCAACCAACTGGGCAATCGGGTAGCCATCCCTAATAGCCTACATCTGTTCTTCACGAACTTTGACTCAGTAGACTACCCTTTCTGTGCACTGGGTGTAATTCGAGACTGGGCACATTGTGAGCGAGAGACCCTAGAGGCAACAGTCCCTAACAGCCTATATCACAGTCACCATAATACTCTTTGCCTCACTCTGTTCACACGGACCTATACTCCTGTAGTCACACTATACTTACATACGCACTCATACTCTTCTCACTCTGCACACACGCACCCATACTCCTGTAGTCACTCTATACTTACATACGCACTCATACTCTTCTCACTCTGCACACACGCACCCATACTCCTGTAGTCACTCTAAGTACGTACACACTCGTACTCTTCTCGCTGTATACACACACACACCCATACTCATGTAGTCACACTATATGTATACATGCACTCATACTCTTATCACTCTGTACACACGTACCTGTACTCCTGTAGTCACACTATATTGACATGTGCACTCATACTCTTCTCTCTCTGTACATAGGCACCCATACTCCTGTATTCAAACTATATGTACACACGCACTCATACTCTTCTTACTCTGTACATTGTCAGCAAGCACCTCTCCGTGCTGTCCGCTCTCGACCTGCACCTCTCTGTGCTGTCTGTCTTCACCCACACAATTGGGGCTAATCCACCTCCTAAAAGGAACTGCTTCTGCTCACTTGCAAAAAGGTAATTAATCACAGTACCAAATTTATCCTGCAGAGTACTTTATTACACCACGGTACCAGTGGGAAAAACAGTATGTTCACTGTACCGCAGCTGCTGGTCTCCGTGCACTTTGTTGCACTTTTCAAACACACCAAACAAACAACAGTTCAGTCTTAGAATTAGCTAAAGACTTGGGAAAACCTGTGGTTCAGTCTATTCCTCAGCTCCTCTCTGCTACTGCCTAGGAGTTAGAGGCATTTTCACCACCCTCATTTGCCAGACACCAACACTCTGACAACCTCCCACAAATGTTCAGACTGACCTCCTTCAGGTAATTAATTCCCCCAGTTCCATGAAGCCAGACCGCATCTAGGCATTGTCACTTAGCGGCCTCAAATCTCTGGCTTCTCTCTGCAGTCTCTTCCTTTTCCTTCTCCCTTTGTCCTGAGCAAAAGAACTCCATTTGCTCCACCTCAGCCTCCTTCATGACATTTTCACTTTTCTCCCCTAGTTCAATCTCCTCCCACTCCATGGAGTCTTCCCCCACCCTCTCTCCCAGGTGCTGCTCCTCCACCTGATTATCCTCCATCTCCCAATCACCTCCTGACTTTACTACCTGCTGGGAGTTGTAGTGCTGTTTCTCTTGTTCCCTCCTCCCTTGCCAGTGCTGCTGGGTTCTGTAGTTCTCTTCCCTTCTTGCAAGTCTCCTACCCCCTTTTCCCGTCAGAAAGTGCTCTTCCTTTCTTGGCTTACTGCCCCTGTCAGCTCTTCTCTGCCTTCCTTCTACCTCCTCCTTACAACATACACCCTCATACTCTTCTCCTCACTCGGTACACATGCACCCATACTCCTGTAGTTACACTGTACTTACACACAAACTCATATTTTTCTCCTCACTCTGCACCCATACTCCTGTAGTCACACTGTACATACACATGCACTCATACTCTTTCTCACCCTGTACACATGGACCCATACTCCTGTAGAAGTACTATATATTAATTGCTGTTGTAACCAAATAATCACCAAGAATATACAAAAAATGGATCTTCAGAGGTAAGCTTCCACTTAAGCCATTGGCTTTGAAAATGATGGAAGTAGGTGTATCACCTTATCTCTTCATCAGTCCCAATATTTTGTTAGCTTTTTATCATATTTTCATTATATTTTTCTTTTTGGTACTCAAAATATATAAAGCTTTTTATGAACATAGTCAAAGCGTGTTAGCTGTTAAGCATTACATATCTGAGCTATAGAGAAGGGGTAAATGTGCTGACACGTGTTTCACCCACAGCTGTTTCAAGGCGTTCCCCTACAAAACAAAATTAAAAAGCAACGCTGGGGTCAGCTGGCTTGACGTTCCATCCAGTCCTGGAACCAATCTAGACTAACGTCATCCACTCAATTTCTTTGTTCAAACCAAAAGATTCAATAGACTGTAGTTTATAAATCCATTGTTGTTCCTTGTAATTTAGTCTATCTTGAGGCCCAGGCCAGTGGGGGAACCGGCACCACAAGCGCGGGGGCCAGCCCGCCAGCTCTCAGAGCACAACTTCTGCACAAAAATGCAATATACAGTACAATGTATGCCTTCCCAAAGCCTCAGAACTCTTGGTAAAAACCAGTTGACTCTTCCTAGCTATAAAGAATTTGCCCATGAGCACATTAGTGCATCCATATTTTCTGTGCAAGGGCCTCACACGGAATTCCCTACCTACTCCACTGAGATTGCAGACATCCCTTCCTAAATTCAAAATTGCCCTCAAGACCTTCCTATTCAATAGTGCTTATTGTTAACTTCCTTCTGCATATTAGAGGATGACCCAGGAGGCTCCCTTGTGAAGACATTGAGTTTACCTATTGTTTCCCCACACACACACAGACATTTCCCCCACTTTCCTATGATTAATAATAGAGTTCCACCCTCCTTTCCCTATGCTGCCTGTTATGCTAATGTTCCTACTCTACTTTCCCATTTTAATTGATAACTAGACTGGAAGCTGCCTCGATGGCTTGTCTGTAAGGCGGGGTAGGAACTGCAAATAAAACTTGAGATATATACCTATATCTATCTATCTATCTATCTATCTATCTATCTATCTATCTATCTATCTATCTATCTATCTATCTATCTATATTTACAGCTAGTAATAACAATACATCACTGCAACAAATAATGACAACATCCTGGCTCAGTCGCTTCATTCAGTTAAAGCACAAATCCAGGCGTGATGTTATGGGAGTTCAACAACTCGTCAGCCCCAGAGATGAACTTCAGCTTCTGGAATTTTGCAGCGGAGTTAAATAAGTGTTTATTCCTCATCCACATCCTGTCTGTCTGGGTCAGCCGGCAAGACCCTGGTGAGCATGCTTTCTTCAATTCCTTTTATGGGTCTCCCTCTCAGAGAACATGCAGTGATCAGAGGTTGACATCATGATCTGAACAAAACAATTTATATAACATAAAGCTATAGAGCATGCACAAAATACTAAGGTGAATTACGGGACAGCAGATGTTCCAAGAGTCAGCTGAACTGTTTACATAGTGTAGGCCAGAGGGCAATGGCCAATAGTCTTAACTATTTTATTTATAACTCTTATTTATTGACACCAATGCAAATTTTAACTGTAAGGCTCAGAGTACTGTAAAAGAAACAAGTTCAGATATCCAAAGAACATTTGTAGTACCCATTATGATCAATAAATGAACTGCCACACCCTCAGCCCAATCACCCTCCCCAATCCCCCCTTCCCCACTCTCCTCAAAAATTCAAGATCCTACTTCGTATGACTGAAGTGAGAGAATCCCAAAAGGGAGACCAGGAGGGGCATAATCGAAAGGGATGTCCAAGTTTTGTTGAGGCCATCCTTGCAAAACATCCCGATAGAGGGGTGGGGAAACCCGTATTATCGAAACAAGATGGACGTCCATTCGTTTCGATAATATGGTCGGGGATTATCAAAATGAGTGGAGGAGTGGTCTAGTGGTTAGGGTGGTGGACTTTGGTCCTGGGGAACTGAGGAACTGAGTTCAATTCCCACTTCAGGCACAGGCAGCTCCTTGTGACTCTGGGCAAGTCACTTAACCCTCCATTGCCCCATGTAAGCCGCATTGAGCCTACCATGAGTGGGAAAGCGCGGGGTACAAATGTAACAAAAAAAAAAATCTTGAAATTTTGGACGTCCTTAGAGATGATCGTCCCTAGACTTGGTCGTTTCTGATTTTTGGCGATAATGGAAACCAAGGATGTCCATCTCAGAAACAACCACATGCAAGCCCTCTGGTCATGGGAGGAGCCAGCATTTCTAGTGCACCGGTCCCCCTGACATTCCAGGACACCAAGTGGGCACCCTAGGAGGCACTGCAGTGGACTTCAGAAATTGCTCCCAGGAACATAGCTCCCTCCCTTACCTTCTGTGCTGAGCCCCCCAACCCCCCCCTAAAACCCACTACCCATAACTGTACACCGCTACCATAGCCCTTACAGATGAAGGGGGACACCAATATGTGGGTACAGTGGGTTTTGGAGGGCTCACTGTTTCCTCCACAAACATAACAGGTAGGGGGGATGGGCCTGGGTCCGCCTGTCTGAAGTGCACCCACTAAAACTGATCCAGTGACCTGCATACTGCTGTCATGGACCTGAGTATGACATCTGAGGCTGGCAAAAAATATTTTGAAAGATATTTTTGAGGGTGGGAGGGGTTAGTGACCACTGGGGGAGTAAGGGTGTCAGGTTCTCAGGTTCAGAGCCCGTGGGGCCGGGCTCTGGAGCAAACGTGAGCCCTTGGGCTGCTGACGAGGAGCGACAGCAGCAGGCAAAACCCACCAACCAACGCTGGGCAAGCGCACCGGCAATAACTGCAGGCACCGCCCAGCGAGCCGGAACACATGGACTGGAATCCCCCGGACTGGAGGACACAGGACTGGAACACTGGACTGCAATCCCCCGGACTGGAGGACACAGGACTGGAATACACACCGGACCGGAACACACTAGAGCACACTGGACTGGTCTGTACAGCTTCACCTGCACTTGGCCACTACCCCCCCAAGGGTTGAGCCCTTGGGTTCGAGTGGCCGGCAGGACTTACTGGATACCGGATGACACAGGGACCAGGACTGGAAACAGAAGAGACGGCAGTGCTCCAAGGAACTGGACTAACCAGGGCACTCCTAGGCCTACACTAACAAAAGGACTTCCTAAGCCCTATACTAACAAGCTTAAACACAAAACTAACAAGCTTCCTAAGCACTACTCTAGCAAGCTAGATACAAAACTAACAAGGTGCTTCCTAAGCACTATCCTAGCAAGCTAGACACAAAACTAACAAGGTGCTTCCTAAACCAAGAGGGAAAAGCAGGGGAACCACAAGGGAAAAGCAGGAAAGCTAAACACACAGACACCAGTGCACACTGCACTAACACTAACCTGAACCTTAGCAAAAGCAAGCGGGGAAACTAGACACAAAGTCAGAAGTGCACACTGCACCACCCTACCTAAAGCAAACACAACCGTTGCAAAGGCTCTGAAGGAAAGAACACCACTTCCTTATCAAGGCCCTCCCTGGTGATGTCACACTCCCTAGACCCAGGCAGCACACTGAAACACAGAGAGCACACTGAAACCCATAGAGGCCCAACCCACACCAATGCAGCACCGTGAAGCACTTGAAGCCAGTACATCCAAAGAGAGGTAGAGCTAACTCAGTCCACACACACAGCTGTAGTAAAGTGAAACAATTAGAGTCATGCTGCTGGAAGCTGGCAGCACAGAGAGAGAGAGCCAGCTCAGAAAGGACAGACAAAAGAAACAGAAGCCAGCTAAGCTGACCACCAGGAAAAAGGTAAGTTTGAGAGGGGTTATGACCACAATCATAACAAAGGGGAGGTCATCCCCGATTCTCTCCGGTGGTCATCTGGTCATTTTGGGCACCTTTTTGTGCCTTGGTCATAAGAAAAACACGCCCAGGTAAAGTCGTCCAAGTGCTCATCAGGGACGCCCTTTATTTTTCCATTATGGGTCGAGGACGTCCATGTGTTAGGCACGCCCAAGTCCCGCCTTTGCTACACCTCTGACATGCCCCCTTGAACTTTGGCCGTCCCTGCGACGGAAAGCAGTTGGGGACGTCCAAAATCTGCTTTCGATTATACTGATTTGGATGACCCTGGGAGAAGGATGTCCATCTTCCAATTTGTGTTGGGCATCCTCTTTTGAAAATGAGCCCGCATGTCTTGCAAAACTTATCACCTCTCTTGAAGGCTAAGTCTGGGACTTCCCTCTTTTCTAGAGAGCAGAGATGAATCATAGATGTGTGACACAGTTGGGGATTCCGGGTTCAACAACATCTGCAAAATTACCTTCTTTGCCATCAAGGTGGTTCTTTTTAGGAAAGCCTTTAGGCCCAGGGGGCACCGAGCCCCGGACTTTGAAATTGTCAAATAATTGTCCTGGGGTGGGTTGCCAAGTGATATTCCAAAGATGTGAAATGTGCTTGTTCAAATCTGTCCAGAAGGAGTGCACCAAAGGGTAGATCCAAAACATGTGACCCAAATTAGCATCTCCACGGGCACACTTTGGACAGACATCATTATCTCGCAGTGTAGCTCTAAAGGCTCTTTGTGGAAATATGTGCAACCGAAAGATAAATTTATATGGTAACTCCCCCCAACTAGCATTCTCCATATATGGACATTAAGCAAGTGTTCACTTGTTCCGGTTTCAAATTCAGTTTCAGGTCCCGATTCCAGTGTTGAGTCACCATAGAATAATCATACTGCTTAACTGAATCTCGTAAGTGGCCATGGAAATATTTCAGAGGTACTCTCAACTGGGCATCTAGTCCCAGCATTACATTAAAGCTTTCCCAAGATTCCAGGGTCAATGAGAATGCAAAAAGTTAACATAATGACGTATTTGGAAATAAGCAGACACATTTTTGTGTTCCAGTTCAAATTCCTCACATAATGTTTCAAAGGGCTTGATAGTTCCTCGCTCTGACACTACATGAAATAAATAATGAATCCTCGGGAGGCCCACTTACAAAAAAATGGGGCGGAGCTATCTGCTGGAAATGCTGGGTTACCCTGGATGGGGAGCAAGGGGGACACCTCTCTATTCAATTTATAAAATCTGCATAACCAACGCCATGCCTGGCGCAATGGTTGAAAAATAAAATTATAGGGTCCTAATGAGGTAAGCTTTTCTGCAGGGGCATGCAGCCAATATGCAAACTTTAGGGAGCCAAATAGATCTCTGTGGGAGTGCAAGAAAAAATATTGAGTGGCGCGAAACCAATCAGAGAGGTGGCGCATACAGCTAGCTATTGAGAACAAACAAAGGTCCAGAAGCACCAAGCCCCCTTTAGTACGAGGAAGCATTGCCCTAGATATCGTCACATGGGCTCATTTCCCCTGCCACAAAAATGAATTTAGTTTCTTTTGCAACCATCTCTCATCTCTATAGTGTAACATAAGGGCTAACAATTGGAATGTGTAAATCCATTTTGGAAAAAGAATCATATTATATAGTGCTATCCGCAGGGCCGGTCTTAGCAAGTGCGGGGCCCTGTGCAGACCAATTTGGTGGGGCCCTATCCTAGCCCTGCCCCCACCCCAGCTCCACCCCAACCTAGCTCCACCCCATTGAAAAGATTATTCCATTTTTAGAAAATTTTAAGTGTGACTGATGAAGTGACATGGGAATCCCTAGTAAATTATTTATATTGGGTAACTTGGCTGGTTGTGAGACCACCTGCTGTGTAATAGTCAATTTCTTTGCAACCTTCTATTTGCTCTCTAATGCTCTACCTCTACTAAGTGCTTCAAGAAGTAATTTACAGTAACATATAAAAGCAAACTGTATGCCATCAAACAGAAGACTGTGAAGCATCAAAACACAGATAAAATTGCATATAACCCTTTCTAGATTCCAAGAAATGGAGCACTTGTTACATTAAGCTAAAAAACCATCATGCACAAGCTTTGATCTTCTGTAATAGATTCCTTACAACTGATTATATTAACCTGAAAATTAAAATGGCTTACTGGGAAAAGCACAGCAGCATAGTTTTGTTACAGAAAGGTTAATCGTTTGTTCTACCTGAGTGATGAAGTTGCCGTCACAAGCATAAATCATAAGTTTCTTTATTTTTTAAGTCGCACTGGCACCAGGCGATGGCTCACCTCCGACCACGTTGCAGCTCCTTTTCCCTTCCCGCTCAATGACTCCCGCCTGCCCTTGCGGAAACAGGAAATACCTCATCAGAAGGAGGCGGGACATTGAGTGGGAAGGCGGAAGGGAAAAGCTGGGGTGAGCCGTCGTGCCTGCAACTGTCTGTCGGGGCCGTGCTGTCGCTGCAACAGTCGTTTTCCTGGGACTGGGAGGCGGGAGCTGACGGTGGGCTCAGCAGGGGGGGCACGGGTGGCGGGAGGTGGAAGCGGAGCGATCATGATGATGCAGTCCGGAGCGAGCGCAGGATCATTATGATGCGGTCTGAGCGAGCGGGGCTCAGAGAGGCAGAGTTGAGGCGCGCCGTGCAGGCCCCCTTAAGCGCAGGGCCCTATGCAGCTGCCTTGGTCGCCTCTGCCTAAGACCGGCCCTGGCTATCCGCCCTAGTAAAGTTATCCGCAGTGCCTGCCACCCTTGTAAAGTTTCAGTCACTCGCAGCCTTAGAGGCTCATGGTTGTCAGAATAAAGTCAGGATAGATCAGCGGGAATCTGGACACCCAGGTACTTGACCACATCTTGTGCCCATTGGAAGGGGAAAAACCCCTTCCACCCCTCGCTAATCTCAGGATGTATTGGTCATGCCATTGATTTCTATAAATTCAATGAAAACCCAGAAAAAAACCCAAATTCATCTATCGCCACTAACAACTGAGGAATGGATGTATTCAGCCGGGTGAGAGTAAGAAACAAATCATCAGCAAAGGCCAAGACCTTTACTAATTGGGCCGGCAATGCTACACCAGCAATGCCCGGGTCCGCCAAGGTTCTAAATATAGTAAGAATAACAGCAGCAAAAGGGGGCATCCCTGTCGCATGCCCATCTGGACTTAGAAAGGAGGAGGTTTAATCCCATTTACCAACAGACGTGCAGATGTGCCATGGTATAGCGTTTCCACAGCCTCAAAAAATCATCCCCCCAATCCAACATATGTTAGAACTTGAAATAAATAATCCCAGTGAACTTTGTCAAACGCCTTTTCCACGTCTAGACTGACTAATCACAGAGGCTCCTTAGAAGATTGACTATGGGCGATGGAAAGAAGAATCTTTCGGACATTTAGAGTGGCATGTCGACCACGAACAAAACCAACCTGATGATCACCCACCAGGGAGGGAATGTACTGAGCCAGTTGATCTGCTAGCACCTGTGCTAAAATTTTTAAGTTGACATTTAACAGTGAGATTGGTCTGTAAGATTCTACCCGGTCTCGTGGCTTGCCCAGCTTGGGGATAAGAGTGATGATGGCCTCGTTTTCGCTCGGAGAGAAGAATCCTTATTCGACCACAGAGTCATAATAAGAGATTAGAGGGCCACAGATTTGGTGAGACAGGATTTTGTAGTATTCATTTGAAAAACCATCTGAGCTAGGAGCGGACCTCAATGGAAGGGATTTGATTACTCTTTGCAGTTCTTGCGCTCAGATAAGTAAAGATATCTGATTTTGGGCCGCCTGGGTTAAGCGTGGCAGACCCACATCTGCTAAATAATCCTGGACCGAGGGTCCCTGTTCTGTCTGTTCCGAGGAATACATTTTTTCGAAATAAGCATGGAATGCAGCTACTATCTCATCCACTTGAGTTGTGCGAATTCCTGTGGTCATTTTGAGAGAAGAGATAAATTGGTGAGGTGCCCATGTCTGGGCCACCTGAGCTAATAGCTTCCCCAATTTATTGCCAAAACGTTGAAATTGGAGACGTCAGGCAAACAAATGTTTTTTGGTTTGTTCATGAATAAGAGAATTTAAAGCCACTAATGCTGCTGACATATTCTCTCTATTGCCCTGAGTAGAATTAGAAATACAGGCTCTCTGAGCTGCCCGATAAGCCTGTTCCATGCGGAGAATACCCGCTGCCAAGCATTTAGCCCATGTGCTCGTAAAAGCTATTACTTCTCCCCGAATTACTGCTTTGGAGGCTTCCCAGAATATTATAGGGGACTCACAAGACTCTACGTTCGTATCTTCATTAAGTTTGACTGACATGGCAAGCCCTTCTTCAGTAAAATGACCACTCCACTCCTCCTATTCCCAGAGGATGAAAAATAGCATTCCCCAACCCACTGTTGATGCAGTTTCATATGCTCGGCATCTGACAATTTGGTTTCCTGAAAACAAGCAATGGCAGCACTATGATGCTTAAGATGAAATAATATCTTGGATCGCTTCACAGGGGACGAGATTCCAGAAACATTCCAAGATACGAAGTTGGGAATTACCAATCATGTCTGGAAAAGAAAAACGCAAAGCTGTGCCAACCAGATCAAAGAAATCCCCGGGAGCCCAGCCTCTTCCAGGGATATGCCCCCACCTGTCAAAGCGAGGAACCACCAGACTGTCAGGCTTATTTTCGAAAGAGAAGGGCACCCATCTTTCGACACAAATCGGGAGATATTACTACTACTACTACTTAACATTTCGAAAGCGCTACTAGGGTTATGCAGCGCTGTACAGTTTCACAAAAAAAGGACAGTCCCTGCTCAAAGGAGCTTACAATCTAAAGGATGAAATGTCAAGTTGGGGCAGTCTAGATATCCTGAATGGAGGTATAGCGGTTATGTGCCGAAGGCAACATTGAAGAGGTGGGCTTTGAGTAAGGATTTGAAGATGGGCAGGGAGGGGGCTTGGCGTATGGGTTCAGGTAGTTTATTCCAAGCATAGGGTGAGGCGAGGATGAAAGGGCGGAGCCTGGAGTTGGTGGTGGTGGAGAAGGGTACTGAGAGGAGGGATTTGACCTGAGAGCGAAGGTTTCGAGTAAGAACGTAAGGGGAGATGAGGGTAGAGAGTTAGTGAGGGGCTTCAGATCGAGTGCATTTGTAGGTAAGTAGGAGAAGCTTGAACTGTATGTGGTACCTGATCGGGAGCCAGTGAAGTGACTTGAGGAGAGGGGTGATATGGGCATGTCGGTTCTGACAGAAGATAAGATGAGCAGCAGCGTTCTGAACGGATTGAAGGGGGGATAGGTGGCTAAATGGGAGGCCAGTGAGGAGTAGGTTGCAGTAGTCAAGGCGGTAATGAGAGAGTGGACGAGTGTTCGTGTGGTGTGCTCAGAGAGGAAGGGGCGAATTTTGCTGATGTTGTAGAGAAAGAAGTGACAAGTCTTGGCTATCTGCTGGATATGCGAAGAGAAGGAGAGGGAGGAGTCGAAGATGACTCCGAGGTTGCGGGCAGATGAGACGGGGAGGATGAGGGTGTTATCAACTGAAATAGAGAGTGGAGGGAGAGGAGAAGTAGGTTTGGGTGGAAAGACAATAAGCTTGGTCTTGGCCATGTTCAGTTTCAGGCGGCGGTTAGACATCCAGGCAGCAATGTCGGATAAGCAGGCCGATACTTTGGCCTGGGTTTCCGCAGTGATGTCTGGAGTGGAGAGATAAAGCTGGGTGTCGTCGGCATAAAGATGATATTGAAAACCATGAGATGCGATCAGCGAGCCCAGGGAAGAGGTGTAGATTGAAAAAAGAAGGGGTCCAAGGACAGATCCCTGAGGAACTCCAACAGAGAGCGGGATGGGTGTGGAGGAAGATCCTTGAGAATGTACTCTGAAGGTACAGTTGGAGAGATTAGAGGAGAACCAGGAGAGGACAGAGCCCTGGAATCCAAATGAGGACAGTGTGGCAAGAAGCAAGTTGTGATTGACAGTGTCAAAAGCGGCGGATAGGTCGAGGAGGATGAGGATGGAGTAATGACCCTTGGATTTGGCAAGGAACAGGTCCTTCTCCCAGGGTTGCCCAAATCCATAGGCGTTCGGTGGCCCAACTGTTTGGGGAGGCTAAAGGGGGTGGGGTTATGGGGCAGGGTTAGGGCCAGGGGCGGAGCTTACATCCATAATTGTCTGACAACACACAGGAAAAAAAAATAGTCACAATTAATACCTTTTATTAAATTGAGATATTAGATATGTATCATATGTCAAAGAATAAAGTGGTTGCTCAAAGCTTATACTAACCACAATTGCTCAACTGCAAAACACTATGCACAACTTTGTGCAAAAACACACTCAGAACCTTACTGTACCATAAATATTACACTGGACAGACCCTAATACACCAATATACCATACATACGGAAAATGCAGACCGTCAACAATATGAAACAAGGGATAATAATATCACAATTCTCATGTAGAGCCACAAAACACCCTTTTAGGGTGGATAGTGTTCACAATGAGCTCCTTTTATTAACGACCATATGTAGATCCTTCACAAGGTAGTGTGTCATGATTTAGGCTCTACACCCTTTCTGATGTTTTGGTGCTACTTCAGTAAGGCCAACACACAATCTGTCCACTGCAAAACACTATATACAAACTTGTGCAAAAACACACTCATAACCTTACCAAACCATAACAGTACTAATTCCAAGGACAGGACGAGCTACAACCTTATGCGTGGAAAGGCAGTATTAAAATTACACCGGGCTCTAAAACACCAGTACACAACCTAGTGAAACAAACAAAAAGGGCTGCAAATACTACACGCTAGCAGAATACTGCATCTTGATCACACATGAAAAACACATGACACAACAGATATGAAGGCAAAATACTGAACTGGAAAGTTACCTCAAGAAGTCAGACTCAGCATGTAGCAATACTAGAAAAATTGAAACTTACATGCAAAATATCACAGATGCACATTTCCAAAAGCTGACATATTCCAATTAATAAATTCTGAATAAAAAAATGTTTTCTACCTTTGCTGTCTGAGCATTTAGTTTTTCTATTAGCTTTGGTCCCAATGTCTTCTGTTTTATGCAGTGTCTTCTTTCCATTTGATATTTTTTCTCTCACCATGTCCACCATCCTTCTGTGTCCTTATGCGTCCTGTCTACCATCTGTAGCCCTGTCCCTAGCCTTTCTCCATTTTCAACATCTGCCCTCAAAGTGTTCCAATCCAGCCCTTAAATTCAGCAATTTTCCCTCCATCCATATCCAGCATTTCTCCTCACTCCCCTCCCCTCCATCCATGTGCATCTACTTCCTCTGTCTTCCCTCCCCTCCATCCTTGTCCAACATTTCTCCTCTCCTCTCTTCCCTCCCCTCCACTCCATCCCTGTCCAGCATTTCTCTTCTCTTCCCTTCTCTCCATCCATGTGCATCTCCTTCCTGACTTCCCTCCCCTCCATCTATCCATGTCCAACAACTCTCCTTTCTCCCCTGCCCTCTCCTCTATCCACCCATATCCTGCAAATTTCCTGTCTCCCCTGCCCCCATTCATCCATCCATATCCAGCAAATTTCCTTTCTGTCCCCTGCCCCCTCCCCCCTCCATCCATCCATGTCCAGCAATTATCCTCTCTCCCCTGCCCTCCCCTCCATCCATGTCCAGCAATTCTCCTCTCTCCCCTGCCCTGCCCTCCCCTCCATCCATCCATGTCCAGCAGCTCTCCATTCTCCCCTGCCCTTTCCTCCATCCATCTCCAGCAAATTTCCTCTCTCCACTGCCCCCTCCATCCATGTCCAGCAATTCTCTCTCCCCTGCCCTCCCCTCCCCTCCTCTCCTGTCCAGTGATCTCTTCTCTCCCCCTGCCCTCCACCTCTCCCCCTGCCCTCCCCTCCATCCATCCATGTCCAGCAATTCTCCTCGCTCCCCTGCCTTCCCCTCCATCCATCCATGGCCAGCAATTCTCTTCTCTCCCCTGCCCTCCCCTCCTCTCCAGCAATCTCTTCTCTCCCCCTGCCCTCCACTTCTCTCCATGTCCAGCTATCTCTTCTCTCCCCCTGCCCTCCCCTCCTCTCCATGTCCAGGGATCTGTTCTCTCCTCCTGCCCTGCCCTCCCATCCATGTCCAGCAATTCTCCCTGCCCTCCCTCAGCTCCCCGACAGTCCTCCCCTCTGCTCCTTCCTGCCCTCCCCCACATGTTTAACCTTTTTACTCTCCATGGCAGCGACATCAGTGACAAAGAAGGCACTGCGGGCCCGCCTCCGGCTCCAGATTCTCCCTTCTTTTCACACAGTGTCCCGCCCTTGCGGAAACAGGAAATGCATCATCACAGAAGGCAGGACACTGTGTGAAGAGGGAAGGGAGAAGCTGGAGCCAGAGGCGAGCCCGCAGTACCTTCTTCATCACTGATGTTGCTGCCATGGAAAGTAAAAGGGTTAAAACACATGCGGGGAGGGAGGAACGGAGAGGAGGAGGGCTGCCGGTCAGGGAGCTGAGAGCAGGAAGGAAGGAGGGACCGTCGAAGAGCTGCCTGGCTGCAGTGCTGCACCAGCCCTGCGCTTGTGAAAGCAGCAGCCATGGGAAGGTCACAGTTGGGCTGGGGAGGCTTAGCCTCCACAAGCCTCTTATACAGGGTGCCTATGCCCAAATCGGCATAATCGAAAGCCGATTTTCAGCATCCTCAACTGCTTTCCATCGCAGTTCACAGGGGCGTGTCGGAAGCATAGCGAAGGCGGGACTGGATAATGGAAAAAAGAAGGGCGTCCCCGACAAACACTTGGCCGACTTTACTTGGTCCTTTTTTTTTTTACGACCAAGCCACAAAAATGTGCTCTAAATGACCAGATGACTACCAGAAGGAATCGGGGACGACCTCCCCTTACTCCCCAATGGTCACTAACCCCCTCCCACCCTAAACAAATTAAATATTTTTTCCAGCCTCTATGCCAGCCTCAAATATCATACCCAGCTCCATGTCAGCAGTATGCAGGTCCCTGGATCAGTTTTAGTGGGTACTGCAGTGCAATTCAGGCAGGCGGACCCAGGCCCATCTCCCCCTACCTGTTATACTTGTGGTGGTAAATGTGAGCCCTCCAAAACCCACCAGAAACCCACTGTACCCACATCTAGGTGCCCCCCCCTTCATCCCTAAGGGCTATGTTAGTGGTGTACAGTTGTGGGGAGTGGGTTTTGGGGGGGCTCAGCACACAAGGTAAGGGAGCTATGCACCTGGGAGCTTTTTCTGAAGTCCACTGCAGTGCCCCCTAGGGTGCTCGGTTGGTGTCCTGGCATGTCAGGGGGACCAGTGCACTGCAAATGCTGGCTCCTCCCATGACCAAATGGCTTGGATTTGGTCGTTTCTGAGATGGGCGTCCTTGGTTTCCATTATCGGCAAAAATCATGGACGGCCATCTCTAAGGTTGACCTAAATGTTGAGATTTGGGTGTCCCTGACCGTATTATCGAAACGAAAGATGGCCCCCCTTCGTGGGGACGTCCTGCAAGGACGTCCTCAGGAAAACTTGGGCGCCCCTTTTGATTATGCCCCTCCATGTCCCCCAACCTGCAGTAGACCTGAATTTGTACAATCATACTCTCACTCACTACATACCATCCAAACCCTCCCCATACCAACCCCTCCCACTCCCTCCCCTGTCCTTCCTCCCAACCTCCCCTCTTGCCCCCAACTTGACCCCTTTGAACAGGAAAAATGTCACAATCCCAACAAGGGAAAGGACAATGGGTCATTCACAATGCTATAGAGGGGGTACCCCCTCCCTTCATTTCAAAAGAATAGTATTAAACATTTCACTCTTAATTCTTACAAGAACCAGACTCATGTCAAACTATAAGAATCCCTTTCAACTCCCAGCGTAGATACCCTCCGGATAGGAGAGTGGCAACCTCGGATACTCCATTAGTCAACAGCATTCATACCATCTCTCATGGTCCCTCCAAAGATTGTATCCAGGACCCGGCCTCCTCAGGAGCATTAAAAGAATGCCATCGGTTGTTATGTTGAATCCGTAGTGTGGCTGGATACTGTAGTGCAAACCGCATATGCTTAGTTACCAGTTGAGAGCAAACTGTAGAAAAAGTCAGTCTCTTAGTTGAGAGAGCTGCCGAATAGTTTTGGAATATCCAGATTTGGTGACCCTCAAACTGTATCTCCTCTGATTTGCTTTTAAATTTGCGGAGAATCTGGGCCTTTTGAGAATATGGATGAAACTTTGCTATCACTATTCTTGGTCTATGTTCACACGCGTGGGCCGGTCCCACGCAATGTACTCTGTCCAAGTGAATTGCTCCCTGAACCCCCACTGAAGGAAAATGTGCCAGCAGCCAGGTTTCTAACCATGATAGTAATGCAGATTCTTGAATAGTTTCTGGAAACCCGATGAAAAGGAGGTTCTCCCGCCTCGCTCTTCTTTCTAGATCTTCAATCTTCGATTGTTGGGTGCGGGTCAAAGCCTCCAAATGATCCATGCTTTCGCTATGGGCCTGAAGCATGTCCTCCATGTCGGAGACTTGACATTCGAGTTCTCCCGTCCTGCGAGTCAGTTCCGAGGTAGCTTGTACCATCCCTGTGATTTGCTCTGAGAGTTGTGCAAATCTGGAATCCAGCACCCTCACCACCACCTCAGTAAGCTCAGGGATGAAATCTGAGGGGAACTGCGCGGGCGGAGGGGAGGCCATCATTTTGTCATCTCCCAGGCGCGTTCGATCCTGGCCCCGTCTTGGTGGTTTAGATGACATCTGTTGTTCCGTTCTGGTAAGAAATTTGTCCATATACTTCGATCTAGTAAGACAGTCAATATTTACTCAATTCGCCGTTGTTATAGTGAAGTAAGAGGATAAAGTGAGAGGTTCCCTGAGCAGCCAGCTTCAAGCACGTCCGCTGCCGCTCACAGCATCACGTGACCTCCCTCCCCCCGGCAAATAGTCTAAACTATTATCACTACAACTACATGTTTTCTTCTAGATATAGATAATTGTTTTATTAGTCCTTTAGGCTTGACCAAAGGATTGAGGATGATATGCAATATGATATCTATTCTTCACACCCAGTACCTTCTGCACATGTATGATGACTTGACCTGTAAACTGTGGTTCTTAGTCCAAACTCACCCACATGGGCAAACCCACTGACTGAAAATATGGTTTTTCAGCAGGGTGGCCATGGATTCAGTGGTGCAGTTATGAGCAGGTAGACATTCTACCAATTTGGTAAATGTACAAATAACAGCATGTACTGGTTCCCATGGGAGGACTGGACCACTGGATCTATCCAATTGATCTGAATGTTGAACCAGAGTAGATGAAGGTTGAAACCTGCAACAATTTAAACAGCCTCTGGGGTTTGTCTTTACATTCTGATAGATGTGAGGCCAAGAGGCTACTTGCCTCAAGGTTTCATACATGACATTATCACCTTGGTGTCCAGCACAGGGCTCATCATGGGCATGTTGCAGCATAAATCCTTGATATGATTGGGGGTACAACCCATTGATGGATTCCATCCTTGCTTGTCCAAATAAGTAGGCCTTGGTGAATGTGAAACATCCCTTTGCATGTATTTCATACTTTCAATTCCTTATGTCAAAGGGTGTTCTTTAGAGTCTGAAATAGAGGCATAGAACTTTCCAGTGGTTGGATCCTCTTTCTGCACAATTGTCGGATCAAAGGAGGGCACTTCCTGTCACCACTATACTGTGGCTGTTTCAGAAAGTTCTTTAGCTTTCTGTCTGGTGACAACTGCAAAATTTTAAGACCCAGGACTCTGGTATTGCCAAAGTGAGATGGTGCCTTGCTTGGGGAACTGATTGACAAGGTCATTCTCCACTTTGTCTGGATGATCGATTTTAGCATGACTTTTCATTTTCTTATAGTCATGTTGTGATCCTGAACCAAATGATCTAAGGGGATGGGATTTGATATACTGTCTTTTTGTGGTTACAATCAAAGTGGTTTTCATATTATATTCATTTAAGGCTAAGATTAGACCTCCATTCATGTCTAGTTTCACTCTCAGTCCTCTTCTGATCCTCAGAAGGCAGAAAGAGACAGAGTGAAGCTGCTGCTGGCCTGCTTTACTTATAGGGAAGAGATTGAAGGCTGGGGAGGAGCGGAGCTGGGAAGTGCTGAAACCTTGAAAGAATAGTAGGAAGGGCCTAAGTCTTGGGTGGTGCCTGACCTGCCTGATACAAGACAGAGCACTGGGAATCACAGAGCCACCAAAGAGAGAAAGAGTGGAGAAACTTGTGATCATCACACAGAAAACATGTTGCCTATCAAGAATGAGGAGTAAAATACAGCGCTTAGCCTATGTGAAAGCTACTGACCACTCTGGAAGAGACAACTAGCATAACACAGGGAAGTGAGAATTTTCATAACCCTCCAGTAATATCCTTATTTCCATACTGTTGGAGTTGCTGTTGAAGCCCACTCCAGCCACAGGAGCCGTCATCAGTCTGTAAAGAAGTCAAGTGTGAGGGATGAATGAGTCTAGAGCAGAGAGTACTGTACAGAGGATACCCAGAGTATAAATCCTCTGAAACTCTGATACCTTCAACTACTGGAGTCTGTCATCAGTCTGTCAAGAGGTATGAGGGATGAATGAGATTAGAGAAGAGAGTACTGTGCACAGGAGACTCAGATTATAAATCCTTTGAAACTGTAATACCTTCAACTACAGGAGTCCGTCATCAGTCTGCCCAGAGGTGTGAGGGATGAATGATATTAGAAAGAGAGCACTATGGGGGTCACGTGATGGTTGAAGCTTGAGCGGACGTCTGTTGGCTCAGCTCCTCTCCCCCTCTCTCAATAATCCGTTTTTATGACGACTCTTCATGCTGCAAATTGCCTGATTCTAGAGCAAGGAGTGTGTTAAGGCTGGGAGTAGGCTGCGGAGAGATGAAAGGTGCCATGCTAGCGACGGAGATGGGATGCCAGTGAAGTTGCTGCACCAGGGACGAGAAAAATCAAATGCTGGTGTGAAAAAGATGGCGTCTCTGGCCTTGTCGCCGCAGATTCCGATGGGCTTGCAAGAAGATATGGTGCATGTATCAATGAGAAATCTATCCCAGCTTTTGGACAACAAACTAGCTACATGCAGGAGTGGAGGAAATTAAAGACAGCATGGCGGGCCACGCAGTAAGAATTCAACAAGCGGAAGAACGAATATCTGCACAGGAAGATTTGTTAACAGCAGCGGAAACTCGAATTGGAGCCCTGGAGTCCCAAGTCCATGTGTTACTCGAAAGAGTGGAAGATCAGGACAACAGGGGACGCAGAAATAATTTACGCATTATTGGCTGCATCCATAGTAGTGCTGCCAAAGCCAGGTAGAGACAAGGAGCAGCTGGGCTCGTACAGGCCGATTTCACTACTAAATCAAGACATTAAGATGTTTGCCAGCATTTTGGCTTCTAGACTGGGCGGGAACTTCCCTGATTGGTTCACGGAGACCAGACTGGTCTCGTCCCAGGCAGATATGCCTCTACAAACATTCTGAGGGCTTTGAGTGCTAAGCAGGTTAAGGGGGGAAGCCTGGGGATGCCATTATAGCTAGCCTAGACGCGGAAAAAGCCTTCGATAAAATACTTTGGGATCATCTGTTTTGGATTTTATCGCAATTTGGCATAGATGGCGAATTCTTGTCGGGGGTGAGAGCACTGTATAGTAACCCATAGTTCAAATACTGATAAATGGAGAATTGACCAACACGTTTGCATTGGAGAGGGGAATGAGACAGGGATGCCCTTTGTCTCCCTTGTTATTTATTCTAGCCATTGAGCCCTTAGCCTGCAAAATTCGACAATTGATAGACCTCCAGGGGATACAAGTGGGGGCGCATGAATATAAAATTAATCTCTTTGCAGATGACATGTTAATATTTCTGGGCCATTTGTCTCAGGGACTTCCCCTACTTATTGACTTAATTCAGCAATTTGGGTCCTTTTCAGGCCTTAAGATCAACTTTGAGAAGTCAGAGGCGATGGCTTTATCTTCTGATTGTGCTTGTGGGCAGCTACTGAATTTTCCACTGGCTTGGTCAGTAGGCCCATTAAAATATTTGGGAGTGCACTTGCATTTAGATTTTACTCTAATGTATAAAAAGAATATTAGTGACAAGCTGGAGGCAATCCGGGGGCTGTGTAGTAGATTGAGGGAATACCCCATTTCTTTCCTGGGCAGAGTGGCCCTGGTGAAGATGGTAATTTTCTCAAGGTTTTGTACCCTCTTCAGATGATGCCCTTATGGATAAAAGGTAAGGACGAGAGAGCATTTCGGGGAGTAATCTCTTCCTTCATCTGGGGAAATCGGAGGGCACGTATTGGCTACAACAAGCTGACATGGGAGAGGAGCGAGGGGGAAGTTAAGTTACCGGATCTTAGACTATATAATGTTGCAGCAGCATTAAGATGGATTCATGAAATGTATACAGGGTCGCGTGTATTCGCCCCTCTAGGTGTGTGGGAAATTGCGGCCGAGTCGTCCTCGCTTTTTTCGGTTTTACACAATATCGGACAGCAAGTTAAACTATCTCTGCTCTTACGTCCGTTAAGATTAGCTTGGCATTGGTGGCGGGGTAGGGTGGGGGGGGGGCGGGAGGAGCTTCCCCATTTTTGGAATTGCAGAATAATCCTCGATTTCCAGCAGGATGGGGGGATCATCATTTCAAATATGGGAGCAAATGGAGTGTCGGTATGTTGGACAGCTGACAGACACAGGTGGGAGATGCCCCCCTTCTTTTTTGATGTGTCAATCCAAGTGGAATTTACCGCAGAAATTATTCTTTTCTCATTTGCAACTGGTGCATTATGTGCAATCCCTAAGAGGACCAGGCAACACGTACCCGACATTCACCACACTGGATAATGTATTCATGCAATTGCCCCCGGAACACAATAGGCTATCACACTGGTATAAGATAGGACTGGCCTGGCAGCCACTACCATTTTTTGCTCGGCTGGCAAAGCAATGGAGTTCACTTCTGGGGATGGAAGTGTCGGAGAAGGAACTCTCAAGATGTTTTTCCCTAGCTTTCAAGACCACTCCCAATGTGGGGCTCCATGAAATTCAATTTAAAATACTGCACATTGCATACGTCACTAGATGCAAGCAGGGCCGTGCCAACACGGTAAGCGGGGTAAGCACCGCAGGGGGGCGCCGACCTCTGGAGGGCGCCGCCCAGGTCCGCTCACTTGCAAAATCTTTTACCTGAAGTTGTGATTCTCCTCTCTCCCCTGCCCTTCCCTCTCCATTTCAGGAAGTGAAGGCAGCCCAGCAGTGCTGAGGCAGACACGCTCTGCTAAAGTTGCTTCAAAGAGTACAACCAGTGCTATATATGTCTTTGGTGAGGGAAGAACTCCTCATTCAGGGTGAGCTTGAACAACATTCAAATTAAAGAGAACAGGTTTGGAGGGAGGTGTGCAAGTGAGACTGGGGAGAAATAAAAAATAAATAGTGTAATTGTTTGTTAAAATCTGTAAGTGGTTCAAAGTTTTTGGGTTTTTTTCTGAGCATGTACACTGAGAGGAGGGCATGACTGCAATGATGTGTGCATAATTATCAGGTAACCTGAGATATCTACAGCTAAAAGCCATTTTATTGGCTGATGGTTCAGACAGTAGGTTCAAAGAGGAAGTTTAGCTTAGAGCTGGTAAGTGAAAATCTGATTGCTTTTTTTGTGTGTAATTACTAAATGTTTTGTGTGTAATTACTAAATGTTTATTTCTTATATATCGTAAGCCACAAGAATCTTCAAAACTTTTAGTATATGAACATTGCTGGGCAGACTTCTACGGTCTCTGCCCTGATTGTGACTGAATAGATATGGATGGGCTTGAGTGTATATTTTAAGGGACTTCATCGTTAGTATCAGAACTTAGCATAAGAAGAGTGCTGGGCAGACTTCTACAGTCTGTGCCCTGAGAATGGCAAGGACAAATCAAACTCATGTATACATATAAAGTATCACATACCGTGTAAAATGAGGTTATGTTGTTGGGCAGACTGGATGGACCGTACAGGTCTTTATCTGCTGTAATTTACTATGTTACATTGAGCCTGCAAAGAGGTGGGAAAATGTGGGATACAAATGCAATAAATAAATAAATAAATATAAAACATTCTGCTTGGATAGGAAGAGTTTGTGATATGTGAAAATACATTTTGCTTTAATGAAATTGCTAACTTTAGAGTCAGAGACTTATCAATGAGGGATACATACAGTGCTGTTTTTTGTACCAGCACCTTTTTCCTGAGGTCCGGCTCACTTGCCCGCTCCCTTCTGTTCCTGCTCTCGTGCTCCAAAATCTTTTACCCGAAGTCACGATTCTCCTCTCTCCCCTGCCCTCCCCTCCATGTCCAGCAATTCTCTCTCCCCTCCCCTGCCCTCCCCTCCACGTCCAGCATGTTGCCTCCTTCCCCTGCCCTCCCCTCTCCATGCTGGACATGGAGGGGAGAGGAGGGCAGGGAAGAGAGAATTGCTGGACGTGGATGAGAGGGGAGGGCAGGGGGCAGAGGAGACATACTGGACATGGAGGGGAGGGGGAGGTCAGCAAAGAAAGATTTGCTGGACATGAAGGACAGGGGAGAGAGGAGAATCGTTGGACATGGATGGGAGGTGAGGGCAGGGGAGAGAGGAGAATCGCTGGACATGGATGAGAGGGGAGGGCAGGGAAGAGAGATTCTCTGGACATGGATGGATGGAGGAGTTGGCGGGGAGAGAGGAGAAATGCTGGTCTTGGATGGAGGAGAGGGGAGAGAGAATTATTGCTTTATATGGATACAGGGGAGGGACGAGAGAGGAGAAATGTTGAACATGGATGGAGGGAATGAGAGAGGAGAAGTGCTGGACATGGATGGAGGTGATTAAAGAAAAAAGAAGAAGATGCACATGGATGGAGATGAGGGAAAGGGAAGAGAGGAGAAAAACTGCACATGGATGGAGATGAGGGAAAGGGAAGAGAGGAGAAAAACTGCACATGGATGGAGAAAATAGGCAAAAGCTGGATCCACGTTATACCTCCTCCAGTCAATTCCACAGAGGAGGATACAGCTTTTACTTACGGATGTAGGGCAAGAAATGAAGAAGAAAGGGGGAAAGTAAATAAATAAATGGAAAGGAAGCCCTGGAAATGGAGTTAAGAGAATAGATAGAGACCAGTAGAATCAGAGACTGGGACCAATATGGATAGAAAAACAAAGTCACCAGACAACAAAGGTAGAAAAAAAACATTTTATTTTCATTTTAGTGTTTGGAATATGTCCACTTTGAGAATTTACATCTGCTATCTTATTTTGCAATGTATAGCAATTTGTTTTCTAAGAATATTGCTGACAATTCCTGTCAGTGTGGCAAGTGGTGAGCGATCATTTTCATGGTTAAAAATCATAAAAAATTATTTGCGATCAAGTATTTCGCAAGAAAGGCTTGTAAGCCTTGCCATCTTGTGCCATATGGGGGGCGCCAACTGATAGTCTGCAGGGGGGCACCAGAGACCCTAGGCACGGCCCTGGATGCAAGGGTAAGATGTTGGGCTTATGGGACTCGGAAGAATGTGATAAATGTCAGCGGGGCAAAGGTACTGTAGTACACCATTTTTTTAGAATGTTGGGTCTTGCGGGATTTTTGGAAGGGAGTCCTTGGGAAAATTGGAAGGGGCTCTTCAAGTCCAGTTGGAATGGTCATATGGCATATTATTGCTAGGCTCCAATGCTGACCTGGTAGATCAGGGGCTCTCTGCTCATCAATGCAAATTTGTCTTACTGGCAGTAGTGCTGGCAAAAAGAGTCATCTTGCAGCAATGGATAGATAAATTCCCGCCCCCCCCCCCCTTAGCTAAATGGCAGGCCAGTATGGCACAGATGGCGTAATGGGAACGGGGGGATACGAATTTACCCTGTAAGCATGATACTCCGTACATTGGCCTATGGAAGCAATGGCAGGCGATGACCACTTAGGTGGCTCTCACATCTCACTCCCATAATAGACAGCAGAATCACACACACACAGTATACAGCGGACTGAGTGCCTGTTCAGCATGGTGGGATAGGGAGGGGAGGGAGGGAAGGGAGGGGGGAAGGGGGCGTATTAGGGAGAGGGAGGTTGGTATTAAGGGGGGGAATATAGCATTTCTCAGGTTTACAAATAAAAGGAGAGAGACAACCTTTCTAAGTTTAGTGTTGATTTTCTGGTCATCACAGAGGGCAAAGGGGACATGGTATGCGTGAATTTTTATTACATTTGTACCCTGTGCTTTCCCACTCATGGCAGGCTCAATGTGGCTTACATATTGTATACAGGTACTTATTTGTACCTGGGGCAATGGAGGGTTAAGTGACTTGCCCAGAGTCACAAGGAGCTGCCTGTGCCTGAAGTGGGAATCAAACTCAGTTCCTCAGGACCAGAGTCCACCACCCTAACCACTAGGCCACTCCTCCACTGCAAAGTCTAATGTAGATGTATTATGCCCCCCGAGTACCTAGTACTGTGGATTGCAATGTTTGTACAGAAGTACTGGTATATTGTGTTCTCAGTTTTGGAGTGTTGTGTTTCTCTAATTAATAAAAAACATTTAAAAAAAGAAAAAAAGAAAGAGAGCACTATGCTCGGAAGACCCAGGATTATAATTCATTTGAAACTGTGATAGTTCTACTGGAGTCGATCATCAGTCCATCAAGTGGTGAGAAATTAGAGAAGAGATTACTATGCACAGGAGACCCAGTTTATAAATCCATTGAAACTCTGATACTTTCAGCTACTGAAGTCTGTCATCAATTTGTCAAGAAGTGAGAAGGATGAATGAGGTTAGAGAAAAGAGTACTGTGCACAGGAGACCCAGATTATAAATCCTTTGAAACTCTGATACCTTTAACTATTGGAGTCCCTCAAGAGGTGAGAGGGATGCATGAGTTTAGAGCAGAGAGTACTGTGCCCAGGAGAGCCAGGATTATAAATCCTTTCACCCTTGAAACTCTGATAGTTCATCTGGGGTCCGTCATCAGTATGTCACGAGGTGAGAGAGATGAATGCATTTAGTGAAGAGAGTACTCTGCACAACAAACGCAGGTTACTATGTCCTGTGGAGTGGAGGAGTAGTCTAGTGATTAGTGCAGTGGACTTTGATCCTGGAAAACTGAGTTCAATTCCCATTGCAGCTCCTTGTGACTCTGAGCAAGTCACTTAATCCTTCACTGCTCCTGGTACAAATAAGTACCTGAATATACTATGTAAACCACTTTGAATGTAGTTGCAAAAACCACAGAAAGGGAGTATATCAAGTCCCATTTCCCTTTCCCTGTGAAGCTCTGATCCATTTTGCAGCTATTTCACTTTCCTCTTATGGGCTATTTGCCTCATTGTTTTCAATTCCCTTCTTTTGTACATAATTGTATATTTTTAGAAACCCAGTGAATGAAAATTTCATTATAATTCTGAACAGCCTCCCTGCAACATATTTTCTAATGATTTTACTGTGCTTATTTAATAGTATGTGTTACTGTTAAATCTCAGCATTAAAGGATCCTTTGTTAATCTGTGTGCACTGGGAGAGGAATTTTTGGGAGAAATATACAGTTTTCACCACAGATACCACTGTAATGGTGCACCAGCCTCTAGGGTGTCCCTCAGTCTCACTGATCTGAGAGATCCAGTACTAGGCAAATGGATAACAAAACTGTTACAGTACTTTTCTCTGGATCAGGAATTTATTATTTGGCAGAGATTAACCAAATTATTACAGATTGTGACTAATTACAATTTGTAGTGTGATACACAGCAAGTCCCTTAACCCTCCATTGCCTCAGGTACAAAAACCAAGATTGTGAGCCCTCTAGAGACTGAGATAGTACCTGCTTATAATTGGATTGTAAGCAACTGTTTGGGATAATGCAGGATACAAATGTAAAAAAAAAATATATATATATATACACACACACAGTCCACATCACAAACCCCAGTGGGAGTCTATGAATAAAGCACAATTTAATGACATGTATTTTCAAGCAGAAAGGCCCAAAGCACAGGGATAAATTGGAAACAAAATCTTCTAGCAAAACAAGAGGTTAGGACTCTTCAGCTTCGAAAAGAGACAGCTTAGGGGGGATATGATTGAGGTCTATAAAATCCTGAGTGATGTAGAACAGGTAGAAGTAAATCGATTTTTCACTCTTTCAAAAAGTACAAAGACTAAGGGGCAATCAATGAAATTACATGAAAATAATTTTAAAACAAATAGGAGGAAATATTTTTTCATGCAAAGAATAGTTAAGCTCAGGAACTTACTGCCGGAGGATGTGGTAACAGCGGTTAACATATCTGGGTTTTAAAAAGGTTTGGACAAGTTCCTGGAGGAAAAATCATAAGAACATAAGTGTTGCCATACTGGAAACAGACCAAAGGTACATCAAGCCCTCCATCCTTTTCCAACAGTGGCAAATCCAGGTTACAAATACCTGGCAAGATCCCAAAACAGTACATTACATTTTATGCTGCTTATCCTAGAAATAAGCAGTGGATTTTCCCCAAGTCCATCTTAATAGTGGCTTATGGACTTTTCTTTTAGGAAGTTATCCAAACCTTTTTTTAAATCCCGCTAAGCTACAGTGGGGGAAATAAGTATTTGATCCCTTGCTGATTTTGTAAGTTTGCCCACTGACAAAGACATGAGCAGCCCATAATTGAAGGGTAGGTTATTGGTAACAGTGAGAGATAGCACATCACAAATTAAATCCGGAAAATCACATTGTGGAAAGTATATGAATTTATTTGCATTCTGCAGAGGGAAATAAGTATTTAATCCCTCTGGCAAACAAGACCTAATACTTGGTGGCAAAACCCTTGTTGGCAAGCGGTCAGACGTCTTCTGTAGTTGATGATGAGGTTTGCACACATGTCAGGAGGAATTTTGGTCCACTCCTCTTTGCAGATCATCTCTAAATCATTAAGAGTTCTGGGCTGTCGCTTGGCAACTCGCAGCTTCAGCTCCCTCCATAAGTTTTCAATGGGATTAAGGTCTGGTGACTGGCTAGGCCACTCCATGACCCTAATGTGCTTCTTCCTGAGCCACTCCTTTGTTGCCTTGGCTGTATGTTTTGGGTCATTGTCGTGCTGGAAGACCCAGCCACGACCCATTTTTAAGGCCCTGGCGGAGGGAAGGAGGTTGTCACTCAGAATTGTACGGTACATGGCCCCATCCATTCTCCCATTGATGCGGTGAAGTAGTCCTGTGCCCTTAGCAGAGAAACACCCCCAAAACATAACATTTCCACCTCCATGCTTGACAGTGGGGACGGTGTTCTTTGGGTCATAGGCAGCATTTCTCTTCCTCCAAACACGGCGAGTTGAGTTCATGCCAAAGAGCTCAATTTTTGTCTCATCTGACCACAGCACCTTCTCCCAATCACTCTCGGCATCATCCAGGTGTTCACTGGCAAACTTCAGACGGGCCGTCACATGTGCCTTCCGGAGCAGGGGGACCTTGCGGGCACTGCAGGATTGCAATCCGTTATGTCGTAATGTGTTACCAATGGTTTTCGTGGTGACAGTGGTCCCAGCTGCCTTGAGATCATTGACAAGTTCCCCCCTTGTAGTTGTAGGCTGATTTCTAACCTTCCTCATGATCAAGGATACCCCACGAGGTGAGATTTTGCGTGGAGCCCCAGATCTTTGTCGATTGACAGTCATTTTGTACTTCTTCCATTTTCTTACTATGGCACCAACAGTTGTCTCCTTCTCGCCCAGCGTCTTACTGATGGTTTTGTAGCCCATTCCAGCCTTGTGCAGGTGTATGATCTTGTCCCTGACATCCTTAGACAGCTCCTTGCTCTTGGCCATTTTGTAGAGGTTAGAGTCTGACTGATTCACTGAGTCTGTGGACAGGTGTCTTTCATACAGGTGACCATTGCCGACAGCTGCCTGTCATGCAGGTAACGAGTTGATTTGGAGCATCTACCTGGTCTGTAGGGGCCAGATCTCTTACTGGTTGGTGGGGGATCAAATACTTATTTCCCTCTGCAGAATGCAAATAAATTCATATACTTTCCACAATGTGATTTTCCGGATTTAATTTGTGATGTGCTATCTCTCACTGTTACCAATAACCTACCCTTCAATTATGGGCTGCTCATGTCTTTGTCAGTGGGCAAACTTACAAAATCAGCAAGGGATCAAATACTTATTTCCCCCACTGTAACTGCTTTTACCACATTCTCTGGCAACAAATTCCAGAGTTTAATTAAACAATGAATGAAGAGATATTTTCTTCAATTTATTTTAAATTTACTACTTTGTAACTTCATTGTGTACCCCCTAGTCATAGTATTTTTGGAAAGAGTAAACAAGCAGTTCACATCTACCTGTTCCACTCCACTCATTATTTTATAGACCTCTATCATATCTACCATCAGCCATCTTTTTTCCAAGCTGAAGAGCCCTAGCCACTTTAGCCTTTCCCAATGCTTTTTATGTAGGAAAAAAGGTGCCAGTACTCAATGTGGGCGGAGTCACCACATATGGCCCCACCCCTATTATAGCCACACCCACATTAGCCACACCCCTTATACTAGCCATAGCACATATAAACAGACATCATTGAAAATATTATACTAGTATAGGAGAAAAAATAATGTGATTTTTTTTTCATAATAAATAATTTCTGTAAGCTGTTACAGCTTCAGTATACCCAGTGCAAAATAAGATAGCAGATGTAAATTCTCAGATTGGGCATATTCCAGACACTAAAATGAAAATAAAATGATTTTTTCTACCTTTGTTGTCTGGTGACTTTGTTTTTCTGATCATGCTGGCTCAGTATCTGATTCTGCTGCTATCTGTCCTCTTAACTCCGTTTCCAGGGCTTCCTTTCCATTTATTTCTTTACTTTCCGACTTTCTTCTTCATTTCTTGCCCTACATCCATAAGTAAAAGCTGGGTCCTCCGCAGACTTGGCTGTCCAGTGGATCCAGCTTCTGCCTATTTTCTACATCCATGTGCAGTTTTTGTCCTCTTTTCCTTTTCCCTCATCTCATCTCCTTCCTCACTCTTCCCTCGCCTCCATCCATGTCCAGCATTTCTTCTCTCTCCTCCATCACACCCATGTTTAACAGCTCTCCTCTCCCCAGCCCTCCCTTCTATCCACCCACCCATGTCCATCAACCCTCCTCTGCCCCCTGCCCTCCCCTCCATCCACCCATGTCCAGCAACCCCCTCCCCTCCCCTCCATCCACCCACCCATGTCCAGCGACCCTCCTGTCCCCCCTGCCAGCCACCTATGTCCAGCAACCCCCCTGTCCCCCCTGCCCTCTACCCATGTCCAGCAACCCTCCTCTGCCCCCTGCCCTCCCCTCCTTCCACCCATGTCCAGCAACCCTCCTCTGCCCCTGCCCTCCCCTCACTTCACCCATGTCCAGCAACCCTCCATCTCCCCCTGCCCTCCCCTCCATCCACCATGTCCAGCAACTCCCCCTCCTCCTTCCACCCATGTCCAGCAACCCTCCCTCCCCCTGCCCTCCCTCCATCCACCCATATCCAGCAACCCCCCTCCCCTCCATCCACCCATGTCCAGTGACCCTCCTGCCCCCTGCCCTCCACCTATGTCCAGCAACCCCCCTGTCCTCCACCCATGTCCAGGACTCTCCTCGCCCCTGCTCCCTCCTCTCCAGCCACCCACACCCATCTGAGCCCCCTCCCCATCTGAGCCCCCCTCCCTAACCTTTGGAAGTGCATCTTTTCAGGTTATCAAGCAAGGTGAACATTGCAGGTCATCTCCCCTGCCCCCCCCCCCCCCCGGCGAGTCCTGCACTTCCTCTGTCCTGCATCCGCAATCTTTCCGGACCCCACTGCCCCTCCCATCCTGTCTGACTCTTATCCCATCTTTTCTGCCCCTTTCATCCACCCACCTTGCAGCACAATATCCCTCCCGTTCCACTTTGCTTGCTCTGCGCTAATAACAAGCATGGCAGAAGCGGGACCGTGGCTCTCTGCCTGCCGCTACTGCTTCCTGTGCCGACCCGGAAGTTAACATCGCACAAGAAGCAGTAGTGGCTGGCAGAGAGCCACGGTCCCGCGCTTCTGCCATGCTTGTTTATTAGCGCAGAGCAAGTAAAGTGGAAGGGAGGGATATTGTGCTGCAAGGTGAGTGTTTGAAAGGGGCAGAAAGAGAGGGATAAGACAGGATGGGAGGGGCAGTGGGGTCTGGGAAAGATTGCGGATGCGGGACAGAGGAAGTGCAGGACTTGCCGGGAGGGCGGGGTCTCTGGGGGAGGGGGGGGGCAAAAAAAAGGTGCCGGTACGCCGTACCATTGCGTACAGGCACAAAAAAAGCACTGGCCTTTCCTCAAGGAAGTTGTCCCATCCCTTTATCTTTTTCATCACCCTTCTCTATACCTTTTCTAATTCAACTATATTTTTTTCAGATGTGGGACCAGAATGGCACACAGTATTCGAGGTGGGACGATACAAAGTGTTATAATGTCCTCATTTTGTTTTCCATTCCTTTCCTAATAATACCTAACATTGTATTTGCTTTCTTAGCTGCTGCCGCACACTGAGCAGAGGGTTTCAATGTATCATCAACGATGACACCTAGATCCCTTTCCTGGTCGGTGACCCCTAATGTGGAACTTTGCATCTCGTAGCTATAGTTCGGGTTCCTGTTTCCCACATGCATCACTTTGCACTTGCTCACATTAAACATCATCTGCCATTTGGATTCCCAGTCTCCCAGTCTTGTAAGATCATCTTGTAATTTTTCATAATCCTTTTATGATTTAACAACTTGAATAACTTTGTGTTGTTAGCAAATTTAATTACCTCACTAATTACTCCCATCTCTAGATCATTTATAAATATGTTAAAAAGTAGCAGTCCCAGCACACATCCACTATCTACCCTTCTCCATTGAGGATACTGACCATTTAACCCTACTCTCTATCTTGTAACCAGTTGTTAATCCACAATAGAACACTATCTCCTATCCAATTACTCTCCAATTTCCTCTGGAGTCTTCATGAGGTACTTTGTCAATGCCTTTTGAAAATCCAGATACAAAATATCAGCCAGCTCACATTTATCCATATGTTTGTTCACCCCTTCAAAGAAATGTAGTAGATTGGGGAAGCAAGATTTCCCTTCACTAAATTACGTTGGTTTTGTCTCATTAATCCATGCTTTTGAATATGCTCTGTAATAGTCTCTACCATTTTGCCCAGCACCAATGTCAGGCTCACCAGTCTATAATTTCCTAGATCACCTCTGGAACGTTTAAAAAAAAAAAATCAGCGCCCATAGTCTGCTATTGAGATAGTCATGGGGGAAGCCACTGCTTGCTGTGGGATTGGTAGCAGGGAATGTTGTTACTATTTGAGTTTCTGCCAGGTACTTGTGACCTGGATTAGCCACTGCTGGATGCAGGATACTGGGCTAGATGGACCATTTGTCTGACCCAGTATGGCTATTCTTATGTAACACTGTATATTAGTCTGTATCTTCAGAGCTGGGAAGAAGTGGATGTGAAGGAGCATAAACTTTAACCTTATATTTACATTCTACATTAATTGTCAAGCTGTTCCAGTATTTAAAGACTTTAAGTAAGCTTTTATTGGTTCAGGACAAAATTTTGGACTGGTGAGCAAGAGGACTGAGTGCTCCCTGGGACCAAAGACCTCCTAGCGCTTGCCAGTCCTGTCCCAGGAGGTTGTTGCTTAAACAAGGAGTAAGCTGCTTCCTCATGAATATGTATCCCCTGTCTACTTCCAGAGCGCGTTATTCAGTGTGGGACCTCAGACCTTTCTGACATGGAGGCCTCAGTGGGAGAGACAGGGAAGGGAAGGGATTCTGGCATCAACTCCTGCCTTTTTCAGTAGTAGTTTAAGGCTAATTACATTCAGGTGCGCAAGGCATTTCTCCAGAGGACTTTGCACCCGAGGTAAGGGCTTGAGTTACTTCCTGAAAATCAAAAGGCTTGTCAGTGGGACTTGGACCCTGGTTTCCTTGGTACTGAGCCCACTGCCCTAATTGCTAGGCTGTTCCTGTACTCTGTTAATATCATAGAGATGTGGTTCAGTGAGCTTTATGACTGGAAATAGCTTATTGAGCAATACAGTACAGGAAGGGCAGAGTAGTCAGAAAAATAAAGCGAGTAAAATGCAGGGGGGGGGGGAAGGGAGGGGGTGTTGAAATTGCCATTTTGCAGCAATATACAGAGACTCTTCAAGGCAGTCATAAGAGTGTCTGGCTTCTCAAATAAGATTCCTCCATATAAAAGAAAATCTTGTAATTTTCTGAGCAAGGAACATGAACACATGATTAAGGTGATATTTGAACTCTTTCATCAGCAGTGGACTGAGAGGAAATGTGTTGGCTCTGCTGACAGACACATGTTTCATTGCTGAATAAACAAATATGCTTTGATCTGGAAGCGTATATCTTCCAAGCAGCCCCTCTCCTTCCCTCTGTCCTCCTTCGGCATCTTAGTAAAACTTGGGTTTTTGCTTCTCTTTTACAGTGTGGAAAGTAATGTTATATTCATATAGAAAAAACTTATTTGTGTGTGTAGAGCATATAAACTGGCTGCTGTCTTTTTTCAATTGGATTTTGAATAAAGTTTGTTTCCCCAACGAAATGGTAGCAATTATTTTGACACATATTCTAAGGACACAACAACAGGTCCTTTAGAATAGGATTCAAGGTCCTGTCTTTAATTTACATTTTGTCTGAGATAATTAAAAATATGTGGTCTTTTCAGTATTGCTTAGGCTGTTCAAGATAGATAGATAGATAGATAGATAGATAATGCCCCTGACCTGGGCGTTTCTGGATTCAGGGTGCAACCTGGCTGGAGCCTCCTGAATGTAGTCTCCGTCGGTCCCACTACCTTACTCGCTTGGCGCCTCCATCTGGGGAAAAGAAGCACTAGCAAGTGGGATTTTCCTTGTAGCCCGGGTTTCCCCACGGTTCTAGCTCTGGTCCAGGGTCTATAAAACAGTCATTGCACATTTAGGCTGTTCTCACCCTACTCACATGTGCAATCAGTCTCCAGTTGAACTGGGGGTAGACAAATGGTCCAGGCTTGAGAGACACTTTACCAGGCAGGGTTCTGCCCCGCTATTCAGTCCAGGAATCATTCTGCACTTCAAGAGATTTTATAAACCAACTTAACTTTTATTGAACTTGGCTGCAACAGGCAGTTAGTAACTTGAATCTTCTTTCAATACAATCCAAAATTTTTCCAACTTTCAAACAGTTTTAGTGTTGAGACTATTGATGACTGGGGGACCCCATGGACCCTTGATCCTTTCTCGTAGGTATATGAAACAGGGAATTCTTAAATCTGGGCTATTTACATATAGACAAATCCTCCTCCATGGCTATCTGGTAACCAGATGTCAGTTTACAAGGGCTATATTTCTCCTGCTCCCAATCTCTCTTTCCATCAGACACATACCCCTTTAGGGCTGTCCTCCTTCCACGAGTGCACCTCACTGGGTCACACCCTGGCAGATGCTTTCCTGCCCTAAGTTCCAATCCTACCAGAGCTCTCATTCCTTCTCCAGTTATTATGAGAATGGCAAAACCTGTTCCTGAGAAGGCTCGCTGGCGGGTATCACATTGTACAATTTCTTCGAGGGTACAGATAGTAATGATCCTTGAGAGAACCTTAGAGGTCTCAAGGTGTGTAAAGGACTAATTTATTCTTTAAGTACTCTGGTCCATTTTGTCTGAGGACCTTGAAAATCAAACATAGAGGTCTTATGTTTCTTATTTTCTAAGAAATGTTGGGAGAGTACAGTAGAAGCATTCAGTGTTCCTCACTGAAGGTCATGTAAGGGAGGGTGGGGGGGGAGGATGTGCTCAGAGATTAAATGAGATGGTCAGTAGAAGTTATGTAAATAAGGGGATGTCTTATGTAAAATACCTAACAACCAGTGTGAGCTGTAACCAGAAAAATATTTCTATAACAGCAACTTATTTGGACAGATTTTCATGTTGCATTTTTCTCAGTTCAGTTTTCATCTGGTGCACAGTATGGAAACATTATTAATTCTCACATCTTATGTAAACAGTCAGTTATGATTGGGCCAACAAATTATTTTACTTCAATTTGTCATCTCTGCAGCCTTTGATGCCGTAGACCATGGCCTCTTTTTTTTTTTTTTTATCATTTATTTATAATTTTTTCATTTTACAAAGATCACTTGCAAAACAGTAAAACAGAGATGATTGTACATTAAAACAATATTAGAAGAAAACAATCTCAACAAGATAAATGGATTTTATACAATCTTTCTCTTTCTTAGACCACAAAATAAATAGGGAGAGTGAAACAAGACAAGGAGATCAATTTAAGCAACAGCAAACAAAGAAAACATGGTATTAACCTGATTATCCCCAGTTATTATTTATCTAAATCATTATTCCACATTGATCATCTGGTTGGTTTCTTCAAGACCATAACGGTGCATAGTCCATCAATTTCAATGGAAAGATACTTATTGTCCAATATTAGTGAAAGTAATACACCTAATTTCATTTTTTTTCCCTTTTAAAACCAGAAATTGTTTAACAATACAAATCCTTGAATCTCCAATCCAATTTCCGCTGATTAAAGTAATCCCAGTTTCACAGGCTCCACTCCTTTTGAATTAATATATTAAGAGGAATCATTTCAGAGGAAAAAAAAAAACATTAGGAGTCATACCCGGAACTCTGGGAAAACAACAATCTCGATATTAATCATCTGCAACAATATTCATTTTGTTCAAATTTTTTCTGGTCTTTTATCATTTTCAAATCTTAACCGTTTCCTACTTCAGTAGAACTTCATTTGCTGTATATTCTCAAAGGATTCGAGATTATCCATGTGGCTCATTAACAAGACTATATCTGAAGCAAAGTCATTCTCTACCACCGTCAGGTCCTGGAGCACCCTCCAGATGACATTCAATGCAACATCCACGGGAGCCAAAAACTCCAAGCTGATAACTCTTAAGGGTTTAGGAATAGCACCGCCGACACGGGTTCAGCTGTAAACGACTTCCGTTTCAGCATACACTCCTGACTCACTCCTCCACTCCTTTGGGCATGGTGGTTAAATGATTTTTGAGCGATGAAGTTGTTTCCAGGTCCAAGAGCATCGACGCTCCTTCGTCGGCGCTAATC